>NW_015386331.1:0-2919 GCF_001527695.2 Protobothrops mucrosquamatus | reverse complement strand
ACATTTTAAGTTAGGAGATTCCTAATTGGCAATAATACAGGTGAAAATAATTTCAGGATTGTAATTGACTCCTAATCAGGAGCATGCTGCTTTTCAGAAATGATAATACAGGTAGCCCTCGACTTACAAATACAATCAGGACCAGAATTTCAGTTGTTAAGCAAGTGGTTGTTAAATGACTCACTCTTGATTTTATGTTTTTTTTGCCATGGTTAAACAAATCACTGTAGTTGTTAAGTGAAACATGCAATTCTTAAGCAAATTTGGCTTTCCCCATTGCTTTTGCTTGTCGGAAGCTGGTGGGAAGTTTGCAAATGGTCATCACATGGCCCCAGGATGTTATAATCGTCATAAAACATGCCAGTTGCCAATATTCCTTTTTAGTTTGTAATGCATAGTACAAGGGAAATAGCAATAGCAATTGCACTTAGACTTAGATACTGCTTCATAGTGCTTTACAGCACTCTCTAAGCAATTTAGCATATTGCCACCAACAATCTGGGTCCTCATTTTACCAACCTCAGAAAGATGGAAGGCTGAGTCAACCTTGAACCCGTCAGGACTGAATTCCTGGCAGTGAGCAGAGTTAGCCTGCAATACTTCATTCTAACCACTGTGCCACACAGCACCTACTATCAGTTATTCAATCTTTGCTCAAATTTTGCCCATCTGCATTAGGGTAAATTGTCCTGAGAAATAAAAGAATTCACTCCTGAATATGTGTTTTTTAAGGATACATTGTCTTCCAAGATATGCGTACTTACTCAACTGTTATTTCAATAGTTTATTTTTCAGTTCATCATTCTTGTGTTTTCATAAATCAACAGCAACCTATGGTCTGCTACTCTTAAATCCTAAGATCTTATTTCTTTTTTTTTTATAAACTATAATTAGGGAGGACAGTGAGAATGCTGTCGTTTTCAAGAGCGTTTTTTTCTTTTTTTAATTTATATTTATTGAGAATTTTATATAAAATAAAAGACAAATCTAAAGAAAAAGGGGAAAATGTGCAAGAAAAAAAGAAGGAAAATAATTATGAAATATTATGACTTCTGACTTTTTCCTCAACAGTTACTAACAAACCTATTGTTTCGCCTCCTTATCTCTGTCAGATATTCTTCAATTCCTTATTTAATTCTCAACTGTTTCAATCATTAAATCCATAAATCATTCCACTTTTTTTTAGCGAAAAAATTCTTAAACAGACTTATTTTTCAACAAGCAGCATAGCTTCTAAAATTGAAATCTTCATTCATTCTGAAGAATCCCCTGATAGTAGTTCATTCAGGATATACCTGAGGAGAAACTTGAATTTGAAAGCATGATCTGAAAAACTTCATACATTGACATTTTCACCTTCTTGAATATATACCAATGCCTAATGAGAAATTCATAGCTTAATGACAAATTAGTGTTTCTGTTCAAAATTAAGCAGCTTATTTACATATATTACAGTTACAGTCTGGGTCAACTCTGAGTTACAGTTCCTCAGAGTTGACCCAGAAGTAGCATAAGAAAAGGGAAGCATCAGAGTTATGAAATATAAAAGCAAGAAATATTAGTATCCAATAGAATAATTTAACACTTCTGCAAGCAAGATTTAAAAAGCTAAACAACTTTAGGTTGTGAAACATAAATATCTAAGGAGTCATTTTCAAGTGTTTCAGAAACTCCATCACTGTATCTGTTTTTGCCTTGGGAGGTTGATTTAATTGCTTATGCTTATTAATAGTAGGAAGTTAAAATAAGGCTCACCAGTCTTTATCCCAGCAGGATATACCTGTCTATTGAGACTTCCAGCCCTAATAATGGGACCAACTCTTCAAACAGCTCTAATCTGTTCAAAATGCAGAGTAAGGTTTTGCATCTTGTTTTGCCATTTTGTTTTAATGCCTACCTTTATCCCATACATATTGGAAAATCCCACTAGAATTATTTCACTTTTAGGTATTGTAGAAGGCTGATCTTTGTGTATATGGCTGCTTGTATTCTATGGCTGTTCAGTAAAGTAATTAATCCGGCACTATCATGTCTGTAAATTTCTGCTATAATCAAATTTCTTTAATTATTTAAAGAGTCAAGATTTATTGCTATGCTTGGAGTAAAGCTTGACTCTCACTCTGTCAGGTTGAATATGTTTTGGCCTTCCAAATACATTTAAAATAATATGATTTCATGGTCTCTTGCCTAAAATTTACACTCCTTAGCTTTTCCTCTTCCCCTTTCTGGGAGAGGGGAACCAACTGATAAAATATTTGATGAAGAGATTGTGGAAATACCTCTATCCATTAGTATCTCCACAACCTCTAGTTTGAAGTCTGTCCTTTGTTCTCTGCATGTTAATGATCAAGCATCATTTGTCCATGGTGACTTCCCAATTCACCTATCATGGAAGAAAACTTTAGCTCACTGAGTAGGAGTGTACACTATGTACAGTACCTTGCCAAAATAACCTCTTTATCTTTCATAAAGAAATTTTTTTCACTCAGTTGTCTTCTTCCGAATTCCTTCTCTGCGTTTCACTTGAGTCAGATCGATATAGTTCCAAGACCTAAAGTTTGTGTCTCTTCAAAGATTGTCTAAATGGATAACAGCAACTACCAGGCATTATTATACATTGACAAAGAAGCTGTGCCCCCTTTACCAGGATGACAGCAGCATCTGCAGCTTTTCTTCAAAGAATCCCTTGTGCTGTGGAGGGCAACAATATGGATATAATCCTCCATCTTCACCTAATGCTACAGACTAGATTTCTATTTTTGGAGATACTGTATTTGGAAAAGAAGTCCTTTTTTAATATTTTATGTCAATCAGACCTTAATCTAAGTAATCAGTTGCTCACCAGTATGTGTGAATCACAGAGACTACAGTGAAGATGTCTAACTAGAATTTACACCTAGGTATTAATCTGTGAATTCT
>NW_015386330.1:682705-687712 GCF_001527695.2 Protobothrops mucrosquamatus | reverse complement strand
ATATATATATATATATATATATATATATATATATATATATATATATATATATATATATATATATATATATATATATACCTTACCTTAAATGAATAGGTATTTAACTTTAAAAAAAAACCTTTTAACATCAATACATCTCATCTCTTGTACACTTGAACACTAAGCAAGAGTCAAGGGAAAAAAAGTATATCTATCAGATGGCAGAAGCTGTTGATTCATTCTTGAATGCTTTCGGACCCAGACTTCAAACTATGTCACATTTGACTTCAGTTATAGTATTAAAAATACTGCCATCTCCTCTATCTTACTCCAGTTTTTCATTATTTTGTTGCCACTGTTTGGTCTCAAGAGTTCCCATAACTACCTAAACCAACTTTTTAGAGAATTGGCTTTTGATCGGATCAGGTCCTTGTTATTTAGTTTCAAGCTATGACAGCTTTATATCTAGGCTAAATTATTGAGTATATGCTGAAGGCATAAATAAAAAGTTCCTTCTATTTTTCTTTCAGAAGCTATTATTGCATTTTGTAAAAACAAATGTAGGATGCAGCTATTTTCAAGTTAGCGGTTAGGGATGTTATTAGAAAGCATGGTGCCCGAGTTCTGCTATGGAGAAAATTGTGAGAGCAGAATATTGGACAACCTAGAACGGATATTCTCTGTGCTATGATATAAATCAAACTCTGAAACTGGTAGCATGAAGCTCTAACAATATTGAACAAGATGCTTTCTAATTGACATAAATGATTGAAGAGGTCAAACTTGTGTAAGTGAATCCTGAACTGTGTCACTGCAAATGAGTCTCATATTGAAGACATTAGCAGTCTATTTCAGACAGATTTTATGGTGTTGGTAACCGTCAGAGATTCTAATATTGGCTGAGATGGAATACGCTCTTATACTAGTAAAGATGCTACTATTAGCCATTATTTATTTGATGGTTGGGAAATTTGGTTAAGTGCTTTGTACGTTTTTACTGTGTTTTCTTTCACAGCCAACTTGGGAAGAATGCCATTCTATTTCACAATTTGCAGATATGGAACGGAAAGCAATGATATGCAAGTCACAATTCAGTGTGTTAATTGAACTGGAATGCGATGCATTTGCAATCCATTCTCTACAAGCTGGCTTGGCTCTTAGCAATGATCTACACCTTCAGAAAAGGTATATCATTCAGCTTTGGCTATCTATTCCGATTCACAAAGTATACTGTTATAAGACTTAATGTGTTTCCTCTCTCAACTTTCCATCAGTGCCTTCTTTTGGTCTGCATTATAAGAATAAGAATGTTTGCTTTCTTTCATCTTGTGCACCCAGTTTCTCTCATTGCTTTTCCCCTTTCTTTAGTGGCTTCCCACTTTCTTGTCTTCAATCTCTTTTCTCCTCTCCCTCTCCCTCCCTGCCCAATGTCCTTTAAGAGAAGGTTCTGGGGTTGACCTTCTGCAACACAGCACATGCTCTATTTCAATGCTGCAGGTCCTCACATATTTCAGGATGAGCCATTAGGGATTGTACAATAATTCTAACACATCTTTTCTTCAGGAAATTTACACCAGCCTAATTTCAAAATATTTTCAAAATGCAGTGCTAAGTTTTCCTTTTTTTTAAGGTTGGATTTTTGTATTCATGGAGTGCTTATATTTATTTATACTTAATTTGTTTCTTAAATTGCCATCGTTAGATATTCAGTGCAGACACTGAATCACATTGCTGACATTATGCAGTTTTTCCATGCCCTCTTTGAAATTTCTTTTTGGCTGCTTTTATATTCTAATAGGATTGTGCTAGTGCCTTGTGTTTATGTCCATCATGAATTCTGATGGATCTGGATCTATCAGAAGAGCATAGGCATCAGATGTTATCGATAGCATTTTAGCTGACAGGACATGGCTTTTCACCAGCCTTTTTCACAAAGAAAAACGTCATGTTGCTTGTCATCAATCATTGTTTGGCTTTTGAATTGGTTGTAGAATGGATATGAGTTTGCATAGTTTTTGTAAACTTTGCCTATTATTTTGTAGCAAAAAATAAATGCCAAACAATATGTGTATATGTATTTATGTGTGTCTTTCTTCTGTCTGTCTGTCTGTCTGTCTGTCTGTCTGTCTGTCTGTCTGTCTGTCTGTCTGTCTGTATGCATGTATGTATACGGAGAGACAGAAGGAGATTCAGTTTAATCTTACATCTTAAACTAAGGGTCTTATAAAGCATATGAAAATTTTTACGCAAATTCATTGTTAGTTTTTTTTTAATAAAAGAAATTAATATCTGCCAGCAAAATAAAAGCTTTGGCATTCCCATTTCTTTCTGGCTTTCATTTTCTGTTCAACAACCCAATAGATTTATTTAATATTAAAAATGGACATGTAGGGAAGTTAAAGCATTTTGGATTAAGATATGGTGGAATATTCAAAATATTTTTAAGAAAAAGATAAAGTTTAAGCCACAGATATTTTTGTTGGGTATTATGGAAGACTTGGATGCAAAAGAAATGGAATTGATGTTGAACTTTATAACTGCTGCAAGACTACTAGTAGCTCAATATTGGAAAACGGAACGTTTACCCACTATAGAAGAATGGTCACTTAAAGTCTCGAACTTAGCAGAAATGGCCAAGATTTCTGCTTATGTGAAGGATTATTCACAAGAAAGATATATTTTGGTTTGGAGAAGATGGATAGATTATATTGAGTGTAAATATGGGACCAAAAAATATCATTTGGTTTTTGAGTGAATTTTAGAGTATTATTGTTGTATATAGGTTAGAATAGTTTACTTAGTACTATTTTTAATTATTAAAGTGATGTTATTATTATTGTTTTTAATAACTGTATATTTGTTTAAAAGAGAGTTAAAGGAGGTTATAGATATGTTATTTTAATAGTTGATTAATGTTAGAGTATGATTATTTTATTGTTAACCCTGTGATTGGCACTGGGAAGTGAGGGGGGAGGGAGAGGGGAGTGGAAGGGTGGGTTGGGGAAGGGGGGGATTTATATTGTAACATTTTATAAAATTTTCAATAAAAAAAATATATATTAAAAATGGTACACTAGTTCCAGGAAATCAAAGGCTTTGGATATCTCTAAAGAACACATGGCTAATGAAGATTAATTAATTGTAGTAATCTGTGTAATATTTAATAATTTCCTGAAAAGGATAGATATATTTCAAATTGGAATAAAAGAGATTGGTTTATATGAATACTTTTTACTTATTATCATTCATAATTTTTTACTTTTAATTGGTTGGTTAACAATTTAATGTATTGTTTATAGTCCACATTGAGAAGTGAGATGGGCTACTAAGATGCCAATTCCTAAGATTATTTTTTACCCTCTTTAAGGAAAGTATCTTAGAATGTTTTCAATACTTCAGTAAAGGTCCTCTTGGTTAAACGTCGTGCATAACAATAACAAAAATCAGGTATTAAAATATCTTTAAACTCTTTATAAAATTCTCCTGACAGTCTATCCAGACCAGAAAACGTTCCACTTTAAACAGAAATAAAAACTATAGAGATTTCTGAAATATAGAAAGGAGATTCCATTAATTGTATATATTCTAGAGATAATTCTGAGAATGTTAATCGGTTTAAATATTGATTACTGAACAATCTTCTTCAGCAACCAACACCCAGATAAGCAGGAATTAATCAAACAAACATTCAAGTAGTAAATAATATCCTAATCAAGGCACTACCAAAGTGAAAACCACACCAGGATCAACACTGGCAGGGCAAGCTACTGTATATAAACAGAGAACATACCTCACCCTCACTAATACTGTTGATATTACCTAGCAGGGCAACAAATTATCTGCAAGAAAACAACCAAGCTCAGAGAGCACCAAGGAGTCCACAATTCAACCCTGAACTACAAATATTCTCTTCTATTAATATTTGTTTCAGAGAAAACATTACTACACTGAGAAATGTTCAAAGAATATGTGTGAAACAAGGAAGTGTTTAGAAGAAAACGGCAAGCAATACATACTTTTAATGTAATTTAATGTTTATACACATATTTAAACACACATACTTAAACACACATGTACACACACTTCCTATTCCTTGCACCTATTAAAATTAATGTAAGTATTTTTAGAGTATTTTTGCCTTAAAATTTTAAGACTGTTTAGGAAAGCACGATCAGGATTCAACAATGACTAAAAGGGACCACACCAAAAAAAATGCTAGAAAGAAACATAAAAAGACACATGTGCACTCATGAACCTATACATCTAAATGTGTGTGTGTGTGTGTGTGTGTGTGTGTGTGTGTGTGTGTGTGTGTGTGTGTGTTCGGTATATATTCTAGCCACAAGTAGGAAAAAGATCTTGCTGGGACGGAGGACGTGGTTGGGGCTTGGGGAGCGGTTTCCTAAATGGATTAACTCGACAATTCCACGAGGACTGTTTTCTCCCCCCTTTTCTGGGTTCCCTGCAGCCGGACCCATCGCTTTGCCCGGAATGTATTCCAGGACAGATCTGCTGGTCCTGCGCGACTCCCCCCTCGCGCAGGCCTGGCCCAGTACCATCTCAAGGGCCTGCCTCGATGAAGGGGTGTGGAGCCCCGAGAGGTGGTATGCAGCAGATAGGAAAAAAACGAAATTAAGGGCTTTTTTAGAGGGGTGTTTTAATAAATTTTTAGGGGGTATGGGGGTGGTTAGGGGAGGCAGGGGGGATGATTCCCTGAGGCCAAGGCCGGCCATGTCTGAGGGACGCGGCATTAGAATGGTGAGGGGGGAGGTTGGGGGACTAAGTGAGGGTGGTGTGATCAGTACGGTCAGTGGGAGGGGCAGATATGTCGGGAGCAGAGGACCATATCGGGTTCTGGGAGCACGCACACGCTGCTTACAAGCTTGTGGGTGCTCCGGTCCTCAGGACTCTACTCGGTCCCCAGGGATCTTAGACCCTCGGGCCCGGGATCACCGGCTGATGTTATGCAATGCCAGGTCCGTGGTAAACAAGGCCCCCCTCATTCAAGAACTTATTCAAGAGGGGGGT
>NW_015386330.1:681035-682241 GCF_001527695.2 Protobothrops mucrosquamatus | reverse complement strand
GGGAGAGCCTATGTCCGAGGGAGACCACTGTACCTCAGATAGACGGTGTGGAGTCTCTCCTTGTGAAGTGGGGACAAGGGGTACAAGTGGGCCTGTTGATTATATACCTGGCCCCCTGCTATGTATCAACGGCCCTGCCTGAGCTGGCTGATGTAATAGCCGGGGTGGCGGTTGGGACCCCCAGACTTGTAGTCATGGGAGATTTCAATCTGCCATCAGTGGGCGAAGCGTCGGTGGCAGCTCAGGAGTTCTTGGCTTCCATGACGGCCTTGGACTTGACCCAATTAGTACATGCCCCCACTCACATAGGAGGACACACACTGGATCTAATTTTTGTCTCCGGCCAGTGGCAAAATGATCTGAAAACAGGGGAGGTAATTACTGAGCCTCTGTCATGGTCAGATCATTTACTCCTGAAGATGGACTTCCGGACCGCTCCCCCCCGCCGCAGGGAGACGGAACCACGTAGATGGTTCCGTCCCAGGCGCCTGATGGACCCTGAGAGGTTCCTGACGGAGCTTGGGCCATATCCAGAGGATCTAGTTCACGACTCGGCGGAAAATCAGGCGGCGGCTTGGGAAGTAGCCGCTGCCGCGGCACTGGACCGAGTCGTGCCTTTGTGGCCTCTGACCCAGCGCAGATCTCAACTGGTTCCTTGGTTTACGGAGGAGCTGAGAGAGATGAAACGCCGGAAAAGACGCCTAGAGAGCAGTTGGAGGGCTAGCCGAACCGAATCTGACCGAGCACAGGTAAGGATACATGTTAGATCCTACCTTGTGGCGATGAGGGTGGCGAGGTCTAATTACTATTCCACCCTCATTGCGTCATCAGATAACCGCCCGGCCTCCCTCTTCAGGGTGACCCGCTCTCTCCTTCAATTGAGGGAGGGGGGGTCCCCTGGAGGGGAGGGCTGAGGACTTTGCGCAATACCTGCATGACAAAGTCGCTCGGATCCGAGAAGGCCTTGACTCTGACTGGGTGGCCCCGGGGGAGGATACGGGAGCAGATCTTGAGACTGTTGTATGGGAGGAGTTTGACTCTGTGGCTCCCGAGGACGTGGACAGGATCTTGGGGAGGCTGAATGCAACCACATGTTTACTGGATCCGTGCCCCTCCTGGCTAGTACTGGCGGCTCGGGAGGGTACACGAGCCTGGCTCCAGGGAATTGTAAACGCTTCTTTAGGGGAGGGTGCCTTCCCCGCGGCC
>NW_015386330.1:676150-679148 GCF_001527695.2 Protobothrops mucrosquamatus | reverse complement strand
CCACCCTCTGGAACGAACTACCCCCAGAGATCCGGGTGATCCCGGATCTCCCCTCCTTCCGCCGCGCCCTAAAGACATGGCTTTTCCAACAAGCGGGATTGGCCTAGGGAATTTTAGTGGGGTTTTTAAGGGAAATTTTAATTATTAGGCCATTACAAATATTTCCTTTTAATCTGGTTTTAAATTGATATTTATTGTATATGGGTTTTATAAGGCTGTCAGCCGCCCTGAGTCCGGTAAGGAGAAGGGCGGGGTACAAATCAAATAAAATAAATAAAATAAATAAATAAAATATTGTTCTCCTAGAAAGAAAAGTGAAGAGGACCCACAGAAAGAAAATTGTCCAATGGGATGGCATTATTTAAATTAAAAATTGTCCAATAGGATGGCATTATTTAAATTAAAAAATAAATGGAGGGCATATCCCCATTTAAAGTTTAAGCTGTTCTTGCCCTGCAGTCATGGTCAATCAACTCTAGGCTAGCTTAAGAAAATCGTGTCTGGATTGAGACAGTTTAGCAATATTTTGTAAGATAATTAGTCTGGACACCATTTATTTTTTAATTTAAATCATGCAAAGACTTCCTTATTTTGATCCATTTTCTTCCGGGCACCAAAAAATAAAATGAAAGTCCTTTGTCATGTTTGTCTTTTGATTTCTCAACCTAGCCTGCAGCCTTGAGATTTTCTGGTAGCATTGCACCCAAAAAGTAACCATATCTGTACCTGCTTAGCTTTTTTAGGATTATGGAGTTCTTGGTGATGTTTGAGCTCTGTTGTTTGCTTGCAGATATTTCATTACCCGGCTAGATAACATCTTTGGTGCTAGAAGGGAGTGGGGTTCTCTTGGCTTACTGGAGAAAAAAAAACAGCCTCCTAGAAAATAATGGACTCGGAGGGAAAAAAGACAGAAACCAGCGTGTGCATGAACTCCTTGTGATGAACCAAGATCAGCTGGATGCCACCACCTGTCATGAATGTTTACTTAAATATTTCACTTTGAAGTGTTGGGAAATAACCTTTCACTTTGAAGTGTTGGGAAACACTTTCAAAACACTTATTCGGTACATGAAATTTATCACTGCATTAGTAAAATGTTGCTTAGTCAATATAAATTTGGAGTGCTAAATCAAATTCCAGTGGATGATTAGGGACACACTGCCCCATTTAAATGAGGAGAAACTACACAAGACTGCAGTAATGCATGAAAAGAAAAGCTGCTGAGATAGTCAACAAGTGCATTGAAAAGAGTGGGCTGTAAATCAAGGAAAACAGAAATAAAATCTGTTCTATAATCTCAGAGGACTGCAAATTCAGATAATACTGGAGTTCCAATTTGCCCTCATTTTGAAGTATTGTATATGATTTATTCATTTCACAGAATTTAAATTTAACAAAAACGCTTGGGGAAAAGAAACACCCTTCAGTGCCAAAATTCGTGCCAAAATCTACCAAAACAAAATACATTACAATTTAATCCTTTATCTAGCTCTCTACAATTGTTTCATTTACCAGCTTTCAGAAAATTTGAAAGTCTCCAAATCCTTCTAGTTCCAGCAGGATTTGTTGTGTCCTTCTAGTTCCAGCAGGATTTGTTGCGTTAACATAGAAGAGAGGGCAGGGGAGGAGAGGAGAGGAGAGGAGAGGAGAGGACAGGACAGGACAGGACAGGACAGGACAGGACAGGATCCTGGAGAATTTTTTTTTTACCAAAATCTGGATGCAAACTTCTGGCAGATCATTTCATTTGTAAAAAGATGGCTTACACCTTTTACTCCATTTCTAGTTTTTCAAAATACTAGTAATAAAATCTATTTCTGATTTAAAAGAATAACCTGATAAAAATCCACTCACCTAGCCTAGGCAGTACTTAATATGTAACTTACATTTCCAATTCGTAGAAACTAACTATTTTCTAAATGAAAACAGACAGAAGAGGCAAGAAGCTAGGCAAAATCATCTCAGAACCCACTCAAAATGGAGAATTCACAAAAAGAAGAAGAAAGAAAGGTGGAGCTTATTCAGAGTCTGCTCATGATGGACTATCATCCATGTCACCAGAGTCATTGTCACCAAACAGCTCCATGGAAAGTCTTTTTTCCCTTTTCCACAAAAATTCAAAAAAAATTAAGGGTAAAGAAAATGCCTTAGAAATTGGGTTTAAGGCAGTGGTTCGTACCACTTCAGCAAAACTGGTAGCTAATTTTTTGGTTGCCCAGGCCCAGAATGGATTTCTGGAAGCGGCATCCACACATAAAACCGGTTGTTCACATATTTGAATCCCACCACTGGTTTAAGGTTAAGTTTGTTCACCGTAAAATGATAAGAAGTTCAAACTCCAATTCGGTACATGAGTCCATTAAACCATTTTGGATAGGTGGTCATTTATCTCCATTTGTAAACCTCCAGCAGAGGGGGGTATTGTCATCAGAAAATCCTTCCTAATCGTCAATCTGAATCCGCTTTTAATCTCAATTAATAGGTCTTGTCTTGTTTTATCAACAGATAATAGATCTATCTGCTCTTGCATATTCCAGTGTTTGAAATATTTATAAACCTCTATGTTCCCTTCAGTCTTCTCTTTTGCAAGTACAGGGAGTCCTCAATTTGCAACTATTTGTTTAGCAACCATTCAAAGTTACAGTAGTACTGAAAAAAGGGACTTACAACCAGTCCTTAAGTACATATGACTGTCTTGGCATCCCCAAGGCTACAAATTTGTTGCTTGACAACCGACACATATTTCTGATGATTGTAGTCTCTCAGGGTTAAGTGATTGCCATTTGCAACCTTCCACCAAGCAAAATCAGTGGAGAATCCAGATTCACTTAATGACCACATGATTCACTTAACAAGCACAGTGATTCATTTAAAAACTGTGGCAAAAAGGGTTGTAAAATTGTGCCTCGCTCACTTAACAAGTGCCTTGCTTCACAACAGAAATTCTGGTCCCAACTGTAGTCCTAAATACCTATAAACATGACCAGCTCCTTTAACC
>NW_015386330.1:670072-672278 GCF_001527695.2 Protobothrops mucrosquamatus | reverse complement strand
ATATATATATATATATATATATATATATATATATATATATATATATATATATATATATATATATATATATATTAGTTCTTACAAGGCAGTTGCCTTGTAATTATAAGGCAATTCTTGACCATATTTATTGGAAAGACAGCAAAATAAAGAGGCTGATCATTCCTCCCTCCCTCTGTAGCTGGATGGAAATACTGTGAATAAATATCAGCGTAGCAAAGACAGAACTGCTGATTTTTCTGCTAACTGATAGACTAGACTCTGCAAATACATTCCTTGCTCTTCTGCAACAAAACAGAAGATAAACAGATAAAACCATCAAAGTTAATAAGTAAATCTTCACAAAGTTATTTAAAAACTTTTAAACACATATAGATATTTCTAGGTTCAAAAGTCATTCAGAATATACAGCAAATGAAGCTCTCCTCCCTATTTTTCAAATTCTAATCATATATACTCTCTCTGTGGTGTGTGTGTGTGTGTGTGTGTGTGTATGTATGTGTGTGTGTGTGTGTATTGTAAAAATTGCTCAATGCATTTCATCTAAGGCAGTTGCCAGGTTAGACAGAAGATACTGTAGCTATTTTGAGCAGATGGTTTGCTTAATCTTCCAAAAATCAACACATGTTTATATTCCACTGGCCTTTTTAACAAGCTGATTGTTACCATTCTGAATTCTCCCCTGCTTAGCAACACATCTAGCTTAATTTTGGGGGATTGAAATAGTTTTACAAAATCTCTGCAGTCACTTTTTGTTGGTGGACATTATAACATACCAAGGTTTTTTTCCATTGCTTCCATTGAGTTGCTTGCTATAAGCCATTATCTCCTCTTTCACATAATAGCAATGGTGTTAATCTTTCCATACTTTAAAATACCTATCAGGTCCCCAAACCTTCATCGTTTTTCTGCATATATATTCTATTTTGGGGGCCTGCCATTCTGCTGGGGGGAGGGAGAGCTTACTCTCGCTTGGGATAACTTTCGCTTTCTACTCTCTCCTCCTACCTCCATCCCCTTGAGAAAGGAATGTGTCTCACTTATCAGGGNTCACTTAACAAGCACAGTGATTCATTTAAAAACTGTGGCAAAAAGGGTTGTAAAATTGTGCCTCGCTCACTTAACAAGTGCCTTGCTTCACAACAGAAATTCTGGTCCCAACTGTAGTCCTAAATACCTATAAACATGACCAGCTCCTTTAACCATTCCTCATAGGACTTGGCTTCAAAATTCCTTCTTATCCTAGTAGCTCTCCTCTACCAAAGAAATCCTGAATTAGAAAACAGAACAGAATAGAATAGAATAGAATAGAATAGAATAGAATAGAATAGAATAGAATAGAATAGAATAGAATAGAATAGAATAGAATAGAATAGAATAGGAGTAGGAAGGGATCTTGGAGGTTTTCTAGTCCAGGGCCCTACTCAAGCAGGAGAACCTATACCATTTCAGACAAGTGACTGTCTAGTCTCTTCTTAAAAACCTCCAGTGATGGAGCACCCTAGATTTCTGAAGACAAGCCGTTCCACTGGTTAATTGTCCTCACTGTTAGGAAGTTTCTCCTTAATTCCAGATTGCTTCTCTCTTTGCTCAGTTTCCAACCATTGTTTCTTGTCCTGCCATCTGGTGCTTTGGTGAATAGTTTGATGCTCTTTTCTTTGTGGCAGCCCCTCAAATACATGTCGCCCCGTTTCTTTTTTTCTTTAGACTAGCCAAACCCAGGTCCTGCAGCTGTTCTTCATATGTTTTAGTCTCCAGGCCTTTGATCACTTTAGTTGCTCTTCTCTAAACTTTTTCCAAAGTCTCAAAATCTTTTTTGTAGTATG
Organism: Protobothrops mucrosquamatus; assembly: GCF_001527695.2. NCBI lineage: Eukaryota > Metazoa > Chordata > Lepidosauria > Squamata > Viperidae > Protobothrops > Protobothrops mucrosquamatus. The sequence continues at coordinate 670,455 of NW_015386330.1, read as the reverse complement.
GTGACCAAAATTGGTTGCAGTATTCCAGATGTGGTCTTACAAGAGTTTTATAAAGTGGTACTAATACTTTGTGTGATCTTGATTCTATGCCTCTGTTTATACAACCCAGGATTGTATTAGCTTTTTTGGCTGCCTGATTGATTGATTCAATGCAACTTTTCTTGAGAAAATCATGCTGCTTCCGGTAACAGTAACATTCTTTTCTAAATGTTTATAAACGTTCTGCTTCACAGTCTGTTTTAGTACTTCCTCAGTACAGATCTTAATTGGTTTGTAATCTCCCAGGTGCTATCTCTTCCCCTTTTTTAAATGCTGAAACTGTGTTTACTCTTCTCCATTCCTTCAGGGTCCCACAGAAAGATTTGAAAATGTTCAAAACTCAT
>NW_015386330.1:664770-668892 GCF_001527695.2 Protobothrops mucrosquamatus | reverse complement strand
GTAACAGTAACATTCTTTTCTAAATGTTTATAAACGTTCTGCTTCACAGTCTGTTTTAGTACTTCCTCAGTACAGATCTTAATTGGTTTGTAATCTCCCAGGTGCTATCTCTTCCCCTTTTTTAAATGCTGAAACTGTGTTTACTCTTCTCCATTCCTTCAGGGTCCCACAGAAAGATTTGAAAATGTTCAAAACTCATCTGTACGTATTTATAATCTTAAATAGAGTAGGTATAGATGTGAGAAGTAGAACAGTTTGGAAACTAAGGTACTGTAAGTTTCTATTAGGAAAGGAGTGCTGGAAGAACAAGCAGTAATAAATTCCTCCATTTTTGAAATAGAACATTTAGCCAGTAAGCCGAGATCGTAAACCATTTCTTGGCTTTGCTTCAAGGAAAGTTTCATCATGCAATTATATGAGATTCATTAAACCTAGATACTGTGGTTGCTCTGCAGCATTACTGGAAGTGAAAATGACTCCTAAACTTAGCTGAAGGGCCGTTAGACCAACTGTTACTATTTGCGACCATTAAGTAAGTGTAGAACAGACCAACAGAAACAATCATAACAAAGAGAAAGCATTTGTTAGATAGCATTGTACAGGTAGTCCTCAACTTACAACCACAACTGAGCCCAAAATTTCTGTTGCTAAGTGAGACAGTTGTTTTGCCCCATTTTATGACCTTTCTTGCCACAATTGTTCAGTTAGTCACACGGTTGTTAAGTGAATCGGGCTTCCCTCTTGACTTTGCTTGTCAGATGGTCGCAAAAGGGGATCACGTGACCCCCGGACAATGTAGGCATCATAAATACATGCCCGTTGCCAAGCATCTGAATTCTGATCATTGCAGGCATAGTGCAATGGTCGTAAGTTTGAAAAATGGTCATAAGCCCCTTTTTTCAGTGCCATTGTAACTTCAAATGGTGACTAAATGAACTGTTGTAAGTCGAGGACTTCCTGTAGTTGGGACTCCTTAAACAGTTCAGTGGTTACTCTGTACTGCATTTTGGAAAGATGAAATGGCTTTTTAAGCATGATTGTTTTGTCCTATGTTCTTTTCAAGTTATTATTGCTTCCTTGATGTACTTTTAGATAATTTTTGATCTGCTTTGTTAATTTTAATGTTCTAACTTTCAGTGCCCTCTCTTTCAACGTTTTTAACCTTTTAATTATTTTATACAGCTATTTATGGCATTGTAAGCTGACCCGAGTCACTTGACAGCAACACGGGTGACATATAAAGTTTATAAATAAATAAAAAATAACTAATTACCTTTGCAGATACCAGCTCATTTTATTGGATAAGCCTGAGTTCATTGAAAACTTTGCCCTTGCACCAAGAACTTCCTTACCAACTCTTGAGAACCATTCAGTGTTGTTTAGGGAACTTTGAATCCGCAGAAAAGAGAAGTACAGTAGACGGAAGAATAAAATAATAAGTTTCTTATGTAAGTAGCTTGTAGTACTTCAAACAACAGGTGAACAGACATTTAGAAGTTTTTTAGGATGAGGGGAAGTTAATATGAAAATATAACCTTGCCGCAGATATTAGTAAAGAGCAAACAAACTGAAATAGTGTGCGGCTAATACTTTATTTAGAGAATTTCTTCAGAATTGACCTATTAGGCTGTGTTTGTAGGCCAGACAGTATATACAGCACCTCAGGGGTTTCATGATTAGACTTGGTTCCTAATATTGTCATGGGAATTGTGTGATCAAAAACAATAAAGGCATACAAATAAAAAATAAGAGTTTTCTTATTTCTTATTATGTAACATTATAAATCATGCCAGAAGCATACTTAGAATACTGTAGAAATTCTACAACCTTTTTAATGGAAAAACAAATAATCACATGCGCAACCTTAATAACACCTCAGTACAGATCTATTATACTACTATAAAATGGTTGAATATGATGCATTCCCAGTCATTACAGCTTCCCTCTCTTCACGAAAGCATAATAAATAAATAAACAAACAAACAAATAAACAAACAAACAAACAAACAAACAGCATGTCAGTAGAATAATCTGCTCATCATAACTTGAAGTATCTCTATTATTTTCCCTTGGCTACACATCAGCCTGGCCAGAACCAAATTCCTCTCAGAATTATCTCCTGTAGTGACTGTCCCATCTATTGATTTTATAACCATTACATATATTATGTAAGAGTTGATAGAAGCTGAATATATTAAATGCCACTCCATTTTTATATCATGTTGATTAGATTGTGCAATCAATAATTTTAAATTGTAAATTGCCTATAAGGGCAGTAACAGGGCATGATATAAAACGTAGAATAATAGAGTTGGAAGGGACCTTGGAGGTCTTCTAGTCCAACCCCCTGCTCAAGCAAGAGACCCTATATCATTTCAGACAAAATGGTTTTTCAGTCTCTTTTTGAAAGCCTTCAGTGATGGAGCACCCACAACTTCTGAAAGCAAGCTATTCCATTGGTTAATTGCTCTCACCATTAGGAAATTTCTCCTTAGTTATAGGTTGCTTGTCTCCTTAGTTAGTTTCCATCAATTGTTTCTTGTCTTGCCTGTTGGTGCTTTGAAAATAGTTTGACCCCCCTTGTCTTTGTAGGAGTTGCTCAAATATTGGAACAGTGCTATCATGCCCACCCTAGTCTTTTGTTTCATTAGACCAGACATACCCAATTTCTGTAATCATTTTTGGAATGTTTTAGCCTTGAAGAAGATGATTAATATTGGTGCCTGTCTTCCCACTTGTCTGATTAGTTGTATTTTCTTAGGTGCTGAATCTTGAATCTTATTTGTTATTCCCTTTGTGTGAATAATCTGCAAAGGAGGTCTCTGAGAACATAATGTCAGTTACCTGAGCATTTCAGAAAACTGCATGATAGAATCATCCATATGAAAATATAGTTGCATGCTCTGGTACTCCTCTTTTTCCTGTTCCTACACAATGGCCCTTTTGTGAAGCTGCTGATCCTCTGAAAATAAACCATATTTAACCTAATATTTATTTTATTTATATATTGATATCCCATCTTTATTATAACTTTTATAACTAAAAGCGGTGAATATATCCAATACATCTTCCTCCTCATTTTCATATCAATCTTGTAAGCAACATAGCTTTTTACAACATCATGAAATCCAGGTCAAATTTTTAAACATTTCTTATAAAGGCCTGACCAAAAGTGGATGCAGATCTTTTCCATTTTTCAAAGAATGGTTTTCTTGATTGTGTAGCAACATTTTTTCCCCTACTTCATCTATAGGCGATGTGATCTTTCTATCAAGAATGGTTTGATAGTGGAACCAATTAACCGGGGGTGGATGGGCGACATTCACTCAATATCTTTAAGCAGAAGCTGTCCAGATATGTCTCAGATGTTGTAGTTCTGAATTTCCTGCATCCAGCTGAGTTGTCCCCAAGAGTCTTCAATGATTCCTCCAGCATTATATTCCATTACAATTTGGCAAGTTAGTGTGAGTAAATTTCAGAAATTCAAATACATTATTGATAAACTCGACCTTTATTAGATGGTATGCTGATGTATTAGACAGTGCAGAAAGTGGACTTTCTCTAAGGTTATAAAAGAGCTCTAAGAGGCCATGGAATGTAATATCTTGGAATTCCGTATTATATGCTAATTAAAATCAAGTAGGTTCCTATCCCACAGATTCATAACCTAAAAGGAATTGCCTCAAAAATGGGGGGAGGAATATATATAAATATATATATATAGGGAGTTCAGACAGATTGGTCTGATTGTGAACACCTTGACATTTTCAACTGCCATACTGCAGTTTACTCTTTTTACAATATCTCTTGCCTTGCCGCCCCCAACTAGGGGCATAGAGCAGGCTCAAGTCGCAACTGCGAAATATTTTTATATCCAATATTTTTATATCCAAATTTTTCTGACAAAGAGTAAAGAATTAAATTAAAGGGTATGGCTAACTGATGAAGGCAAAAAAGCCAGAAATGGTCCATCTTAGTCTCCCAATTTAATTCTTTACTCTTTGTCAGAAAAATTTGGATATAAAAATATTTCGCAGTTGCGACTTGAGCCTGCTCTATGCCCCTAGTTGGGGGCGGCAAGGCAAGAGATATTGTAAAAAGAGTAAACTGCAGTATGGCAGT
>NW_015386330.1:617875-663878 GCF_001527695.2 Protobothrops mucrosquamatus | reverse complement strand
GTGTTAATCTTTCCATACTTTAAAATACCTATCAGGTCCCCAAACCTTCATCGTTTTTCTGCATATATATTCTATTTTGGGGGCCTGCCATTCTGCTGGGGGGAGGGAGAGCTTACTCTCGCTTGGGATAACTTTCGCTTTCTACTCTCTCCTCCTACCTCCATCCCCTTGAGAAAGGAATGTGTCTCACTTATCAGGGAGATGGTTACAGAGAAACAAAACTGGAGAAGACCTTGAGATGCCCACCAACTGTGCCAGCCACCCACTCATCAGACCACCTGTGGATTGGCTGGATTTCAAATGGATATATGACTCTGGTGGGAGGAGGAATATTGCTAGCTTAACTATACCGTTTGCACGGGATTTTCCCCAGATCTCGCCTTGACTTCCCTACTGTCACTGACCCCCTGATAAAAGTATCCTTTTGAGACAATGCCTGTTTCAAGAGTTCTGCTTTCTTGGGTGGTTAGTTGAAGTTGGTCTTTACATAAGGTGAGATCTGCACAGTACTCAACTCGGAGAAGCTGCTGCCCTTCCAGGGGAGTCGCAAACTATTTCTACATGGAGGAGTTCCAGGCAGAGAAATTGTCCAAAGATCTCCTCTGCCTAAAAGCCGATGAAAGCCTCTCCAGGGACCTGGAAGAGGCCGGATCTTTTGGTGAAGAAGATTGAATCAGATGGTCACTAAAGGTCAGTAAGAAGGAAGGATGGGAGGAGAAAGCCCCGAAAGTCACTCGGAGGAAAGAAAAAAGGAAAGAAGAAAAATCCAGAGCCTGCCCTTCCCGACAAAGACGGAGAAAAGGAGGAACTGAAATCAGGGCCAATGGAAGCGGTGATGGAGTATGTGAAAAAGATGCAGCTGAAGGAAAGCCATGAGTCAGAAGAAGAGTCGGAGGGGGTATCGGAGGAGGAAGAATCGGAGGTCCGAGAGACGGCAGCGGCTGGAGCCCAGGAGGCAGGGCCATCCATCTGAAGGAGCCAGAGGCAGACCACCTCAACCAGCCAAGGTGAAACCAATTCCAATTGGAGTGAAGTTTGATGGAGACCCAAAGCGATTGGGGTATTTCCTGGCACAAGTGTTCACCTACATGCAAATCTATGGGAGAACACTGCCTACCAATGTCGAGAAAGTTTGTGTGGTCACCCTGGCTCTGGAACGTGGAGCAGCTGACTGGATGGTGACCCTATACAACTGCAACACACCCAAATTGAGAAACTTCAATCGATTTATGGCTGCACCCCACAGGCGTTTTGAAGACTGGGAGCGGGTTAAGACAGTGAAGCAAGTAAGGAGACCAGTCACTGAGTATACTGAGGAATTCAGAGAGTTGGCCAGTCACCTGCACTGGCCAGAGGACATCCTGGTAAGCTGTTTCCAGGATGGACTCAATGAAGAGCTGTATAATGCCTGCATAGCATGTGGGGCCCCAGGGCAGCTGTATGACTGGTGCCTGCTAGCTGAGGAAGTGGAGATTGATTAACACAAGCATCTGCATCACCAGGTGAGACCAAGCAGCAGACCGAGAAGTGAGGGGAGACTGTACGAGCACACACCTAAAAATCAAGCTAGGGTGGGGGTAGGGGTGTGGAGCTGCCCCACATGCCCTGCACCCACTTACCTTACAGCCAGGCCTCTCCTTGCCGGCCCACTTCTTCTGCGTTATCTTCTGCAGCCAGGCCTGCATTTCTCTGTCACAGGCCTTTCTGCAAGGCCACTGCAGCCAAGAACTGAGCTATGGATTCAATCCATAGCTCAGTTCTGCAAGACCTCTGCAGCGAGAACCGAGCTATGGACTGACTCCATAGCTCGGTACTCAGCTGCAAAGGCCTTCCAGAAAAGCCTACTACAAAATGCAGGCCGGAATGCAGCTGCAGAATGAAGCTGCTCCTTTGGCCCAAGAAGAAGTGGACCTGCTGGGCAGAGCTGTCGGTGCCGGAGGTGAGTATAAAAGACACCCCCTGAAAATAAGACCTGGTGCCTCTTTTGGAGGCAAAAAAAAAAAAAAGACTTGGTCTTATTTTCAGGGAAACATGGTAGCAAACCATAGCACAGTTATATATATATATATTGGAGCAAAACAACAGTATGAACACATAAAGTAATTGGAGATGCTACTGTCACAACTAGCTATGATATTTTAATAGTCCCCAGTCACTTTGAAGATCTGTTATTTGAATGACTCAAACCAAAGATCCCTCAGAACCAATGCATCCATACTCTGGAATTTATATCTTTAATATTGAACCACAAGGCTATTAAGATAATAGGCTTGATTGTAAAACCTCTCCCTGAGGAGCATTTATCTCATTGTGTGGTTGACAGAATCATACCATATTACAGTCTGGTCTTTGTGGTGCCAACAGCCAGCTTCCTTTCAAACCAGGACGTTCGTTGCCATTAAATAAATAAATTCTGTGCAGCTTTCTTATTTTCCCTATATTTCTTGCATTGATATTTCTAAATAGAGAGGGAAATTAATTTCGGGAGGAAGTAGAGGAGAGTCTACCAGGCCAATAAAATGCTTGTGCAGGATATTAAAAGACAGAGGGAAAAAATCTTTCGCAGTTATAAAAAAAAAAAAAGCAATTTGCTAAAAAAATTTAGGATACAATCCCCAGTATCATCTCTATATTTTATTGAATCAAGGCCCTATTTAGTTCACTAGCATGTTTTCTGCCCGCATTTCATATTCACAGTGGCTAAATGGCATAACCCAAGTTTACATCTCAAGAAAATAGGTTAACTGTTTAGCTGACACTGTATCTTTTTAAAAAAACGCTATCTACAAATACTAGCCTGCAGAAGTATTTTTCCCTGAGACAGAGAAAATCTAAGCTGCCCAGGATTCAATGAATGAGCAACAAATGCTTGTTTTTTCTCTTCCTTGGCTTGTTAAAAAAGCCTTCATAGCTAGATAGGTTGCACAGAAAGCAGATGTAAGAAAAGATCCATTTTGAGTGTTGTATTTTTTCTAATGATCAAACAAAAGGTATTAGAGGAGTGACGTTTTTCTGCTATCTGATTCATGGAATCTGCAAGAGTTACAAAACATATGGGGAAAATAATTGAGTAACAATAGCAAAGTCACAAGTGTGATTAATCAATCATAATGACAATAATCCAATACACAACAGTCCTGCCCCTCACGTTTCAGGCTTAATGACATGCACAGATCTACTGTACATGCTGTCTTTTTTGGCTCCTCCAACACACAAGCTCTCCTCTTGCACATGAGCGTGATACATAATACAATCTGGTCAGGGTAATTTCCTTATTGTATGGTGCTGACAAAATTCCATACATTTCCATTTTTTGCTCAGTGTTGGGTCTCTCCTAATTTCTCTTTAAAACATCTCAAAAATGATGGGAAGACTCTCAATGATGGTGAAAGAAATACACCAAAGGAATCTACCTCAAATGTGACTTTTTCAGACTGCTTACTTTGTAGAGGTAATTGAAACAATACATCTGAATTTGTCTGATTATGTCTCTTTTTTGAAATCTATTTTGTATCTGTGCCTTCCGACGAATATAGCCAAATGTTACAGTATGTTTCAGCAGTTGTTGTAATATCTTTTTGTGGTTTGAAGAACGACAATAGTGACTGATGTTCAACGGTGAGGGTAAAGCCTTTTCTGTACAAGGGCTAGTTAAATATTTAACTCTCCAAACCAAATTGAACAGTGCCCTATCTATTTTTGCATACTTTTTTTGCTGCAGCTGTGTGATGCAAAAGCTATTGGGGATTCACCACCCTCTTTCACTACACATGACATATATGGGACTGAAGGCTAAAACATAGGAAGAATGGCTGCAGGAACTGGGTATGTCTAGTTTAATGAAGAGAAGGACTAGGGGTGACATGATAGTAGTGTCCAATATCTCAGAGGCTGCCATAAAGAAGAGGGACTCAAACTATTCTCCATAGCAGCTGAAGGCAGGACAAGAAGCAATGGATGGAAACTAATCAAGGAGAGAAGCAACCTAGAACTAAGAAGAAATTTCCTGATAGTTAGAATAATTAAGTAGAACGATTTGCCTCCAGAAGTTGGGGGTGCTCCAACAGTGAAAGTTTTTAAGAAGAGATTGGACAGCCATTTCTCTGAAATGGTATACAGTCTCCTGGCTGATCAAGTGGTTGGACTAGAAGACCTCCAAGGTCCCTTCCAACTTTATTATTCTGTTAATGACAGAACCACACTATTGTCAAGTTTTGGGTCTTTACAAGTCTACCTATCTGATTATAATGTACAAACAGCATTTTCTGCACTTTTGTGAAAGCTTGTTTGATTATTTTGTTCCACTTGTAGTTAAAGAGGGGAACATAGCGACTATATTTGTTAGGAATCCCTTATAATAATTAACAATGTCTAAAAAGGAGAATGGTTATTGCATCTTACAGTTACAGATATTACTCCAATGGGAATCTTTTCTCCAATATAAGTTTTAAACTGTATTCCTAACAGCTTTAGTTTAGCATCTCTGAAATGCTGCTCAAATTAACATAACTGATAAAACAGTGTCCACTGATTGCACATTTGCCAATTGAGCCATAAAAAGCTTTTTCTTTGTGACAATCTTTCTGAACAGGTATTCCTTTATTGCAGTTTATGCAGATGTTTTTTTCGTCAAATCTGCATTGAGCTGGAACATGTAGACTTCTGCCACAATGATAGCAGAGTTCATTGTGACCTATTATTCTCTGTTTATATGTTACTTGCAGGCTTTTTCACATTTCTTTCACTTTTGACAGCAGATCTATAATATTTCCAGTGGCAGTTTCCACGGAGCGAGCATTTTCAAAAATTCTTATAAATGTTAAATCTGTCCATGTTAAGAGACTGAAGAGAAAAATGTTTTATTTCAGAAGTCGATAGAATAGCCATCTTCTCGGTGCATTCTTTTGCAATATTCAGAGAGGTTTTTAAGTTCAGTTATTTATGTCACAATGGCTTGCAGCCTATTTCTGGCTTCAGTTATGGAACCTGAAATATTCTGCAATCATTTTGATGCCGAACATAACTGCATTATTTTTACTGTTTTGAAAAGCTGAATTGTAAAGAAGTTGGAGGTGAGGAGCAAATAAGCTTTTCAGTACATCATATACATTGCCTCTGATAACACTCAACATTTTTTTAGTAATTATTTTATTTGCTTCAACAAATTGTTCAGCTTCTAGACAAACCAGCTCCAGTGAGTCTGCAAAAACTACAACATATACAGGCAACCCAAGATAGTTGAGTAACAGTACAAAATCAAAGATATATTTAATTAATTAACAACAAAGTCTAATACACTACAATGAGGAAGTGTTCTATTTCTCAGTTAAGTTTTCAATCAATCAGAATAGACTTGGAAGGGAATTTGGAAGTTTTCTAGTCCATCCCCTGCTCAAGCAGGAGACCCTATACCATTTCAGATAGGTGGCTCTCCAGTCTTTCCTTAAAACCCTCCAGTGATGAAGCACCTACAACTTCTGAAGGCAAGCTGTTCCTCACCGTTAAGCAGTTTCTCCTTAATTCCAGGTTGCTTCTCTCCTTGATTAGTTTCCACCCATTGTTTCTTGTCTTCTGGTGCTTTGGAAAATAAATTGTGGCAGTCCCTCAAATACTGGAATACTGCTATCATGTCACCCCTAGTCCTTCTTTTCTCTAGTCCTGCAACTGTTCTTCATACTGTATGTTTTATCTCCAGGCCTTTAATCATCTTAGTTCTCTCCTTTGTACTTTGTACTTTCCCCAAGTCTCAACATCTTTTTTGTAATGTGGTAATTACAAAATGATGCAGTATTCCAGATGTGGCCTTACTAAGGATTTATAACATGGTATATTAGCTTTTTTTGGCTGCTGCCGCACACTGCTGCTCATATTTAAGTGATTGTCCATTAAGACTCCAAGGTCCCTCTCACAGTTATTGTTTTTGAGCCAGGTTTTGCCTAATGCACTTGTCTCTTTGGTTTTTCCTGCCTAGATGTAAAACCTTGCTTTTCTCCACATTAAATTTCATGTTGTTGGATAGGACCCGTTGTTCAAGTATGTCAAGATCCTTTTGGATTGTTTTCTGGGGGGTTGGCTATTCCTGCCATCTTAGTGTCATCTGCAAATTTGATAGTTCCCTTCTATTCCCTCATCTAAGTCATTTATGAAGATATTGAAGAGAACTGGGCCTAAGATGGAACCTTGTGATACCCACTGCTTACTTCCCTCCATGTAGACATAGTACCATTAAGGATGACTTGTTGAATATGGTTTGTCAGCCATATTCAAATCCATCTGGTGATGATGCTGTCTATCCCACATTTTTCTAGTTTACCAAGAAGTAGGTTGTGGTCTACTTTGTTGAATGCCTTGCTAAAGTCTAAGTATACAAGTATACAATAAGGAAGTATTTCTCAGTAATGTTTTCCAATATATATAATTTTATGGGATGCCTAATAGTGTTTTAATAGCTAAACTAATTATCTGGACATATTGAGACAGAGAATTAAGGCAAATGTTTGATTTTTCCAACACAGTTGATCACTCTCGAAGTAACTTTTCTGTTCTTCTCCCAGAAGAATATAATCCCAGAAGCAATATCTGCAAGAAAAAGATGATTCCAAGCAGAAGTTAGCTATGCTATGGAACTTTGCTGGGAAATATACATCCATCTCAGGATCTGGAAAGTTTTGCAGGCTTTAAAATAACTTACTGTGTCTTTCTTTAGTAAGTCAATAGATAAATGGGAACTTTCATAACATTAATGGGATGTTGTTTTTAAACGAATTATCGGTTTATGGAAAGTTTATGTGTTCCCATCACAGCCAACTCGGAGCAGAAGTTTAATTCCAGGAATCAGAATTCTGATTCACTATATTTCCCCGCAAATCAATTAACAATTATCTTACCATCTAAAATGGAAAAAGGTATGAAACCTTTAAAGTAGAGGCAAACTTCATCTTAGCCAGAATTTTATCTGTAGAGCCAGGCCTGCATTTCTCAGTTTAAAGCAATAGTCTTACCAGTTGTAATCTATAACTGTGAAATTTAAACAATGAGGAAGAACGAGTGAAAAAAGATACCACATTTAAATTATTAATTTAAAAATAATTTGGAGAGTGAAACTAAAAATACCAGGAACTACAAGATGAGTTTATCAGTCCAGGACCAAACAAAGTCTGGTTGCTCTCTTGCAGGGATGATTGGCAGGGAGAAACTTAGGACATGTTTTAATGTGAGTGGATTATGGATTGGAAAAAACAATTATGTTTTGCAAGTTTGAAAAAAAGGGAAGTAAGGAGAAAACATTGGATAATGTGAGAGAGCAAGATAAAAGAGATTTCCAGAAGATCATTGGAAGAGCTTTGAGTCAAAGGACAGATCAATAGTGCAATGATTTGCCCACATAGTCCCCAGGAATTAAATCCATCTCAATGAACCAACAAAGCTTGAGAATTTGCACTGCACTTTGTCGTCATTCTGTCTTTGCTGTTACTCTCGGTGTCCTGTAGTCCCATTACACTATTAATTTAGAGCTACACTCAGTATAAAATCTCTGATGCTTAGCACTTAGAGATGAATAAAATGCAACTATACGTTGTCCTAGTTATGAAGCAACAGTGCCACCTTAAGGTATTTTACTCCTCAAACAACTCCTTATCACCACAAAGATTAAATGAAGTATACAGTATAGTTTTGGAAGCCTGGTTGACAAGTCAACTGATAGCAAAAGTAGATGGTGTTTTTTTTCCTCCTCACTTATCTTGAAAATGTTGGGACTTCTTCAGTAGACAAAGAAGTATAGTATACAAGTCCTTTCTCTCCAAGGAGTGGACATACCACAAAGTACGTGATGCTTTATTATGGCACACATCTTCCCCAACAATAGCCTGTTGCCCTTGGTTAACTCCATCCTCTCAGACCTTGCTAGTGGATGTAGACGCTCAAATACACCATTAATAATCATTTGTTAAAACAAACCAGACTCAAAAGTTGTAAAGTGGCATACAATTTTTGCCTCCTTCCAAAAGTTCTTCCATTAGTTGGGATGAAATGTTGCCTCAGTGTGGTTGCTCTTTTCTTTGATTGCTGGCAAGATCCAAGCCAAACTCCAAGTTCTGCTCCTGAGCAGTCTTGCTTTGGAGGACTCCAGCTGAGCTCCAAGCCAAGCTCCAGACAAGAATCCCACCAGGATATGCTGGTTATCATAGCTTGTGATCCTGGCATTTGTTTGAGAGTTCTCTAGCCTGCCTGTAATAGCTTCCTAGTCTGCTTACCATCTGCGTATCTCCTTTTCTCCTACATATATCCCCCCACACACACACACACAATCTTAGTGTTTGCTTCTATAGGTGAAGGGCTTAGATGGGTGAGGCTGCCTCTGGACGTCACATTTCTGGAAATGCCAGAGTATATTTCCATTAGCCAGGCAGCTGGAATGCTGGCATGTATTCTTGTGAATAAGCTGTGAATGGGGGAATGAATTAATGAATGAAAAAAGCTCTCTCTCTTGTTGTGGGGGCAGTAAAGAGTTAGTACCCTTTGAAAGAAAGCATGAACTTAAGGAAAGTGGAGGTGGGAAGCATTTCTAACTGGATGCACCTGCTTTCCCCAAGCACAAAAATCCCAGCTTCACTTCCTTACAAAGAAATATAGCTTTGGACTGATGATGGATCAAAGTAACAACTGAATACCACGTGGAAAATATAAAGGAAGCTAACAAAAGGAGAGCTGCAAATTATCTTATTTCCTGTTTTACAGGAAATGTTTTACAGGCTGATATTTTACCATTTCTCACACTGAACAATATGTTTAATTTCTCTCACCCAAATAGCTCAGAAAATAAGCTGCTTTGCTGATTGTCCAGCACAGAAGATTCAACAACAAACAATTGATTCCCTTTCCATAATTCATTTCCCATTAAATTGTTATGCTGTGTTGATGTTATATTGGCTTTCAGTAAAATTCTTCAAATTTTAAATGCATGTCTTCGGGTATTGCTACATCTATATTATGATCATCCTGAACCACTGAGATAAAATTCCAAGCTTTCGCTGCTTTCATCAGTATGACAAAACTTTATTTGGTTGTTCTGCAATAGATGTGTTAATGCAAAGCCTGCCTTAGGAGAAAGCAATTTATTTAACATATTTTCCAATTTGCAATTCCTTGAAAAATATGGAGGAAATGAGGATAAAATAGAGACAGTAGAAGCTTAACCTCCTTGCATTATTTTTCCTCTTGTAATTCCTTTCTCTTATTTTCTTATGCGCTTCATAGGAAATCATTTGTCCTCTCCTATACACCTTGCATGTTTCTTTCTCACTACTGTAGGAGATAAGGATTCATCGTTCATATTAAAGTCAGTGCAGAAGTTTCAAAAGTTGCTTGCCAATCATCTAATTGTAAAATACTGATTTCTACATTAGTTATTCTAATTGTAGTTAACTGATGCTACGGTGCATCTGACAATCTTTCTTACCTTTAAACTCAACAGTCATATCATTATTTCTTTAAAAATGAGATATTGCACTACCATCTTACTCTGTAGTAAATAAAGAAGATGATGTCATTGCCCCTGGAAGGCAACTCAAAGTATCTTCTCAATGTTGAGTTTTCCTGACTTGAAGGCACCTAAACCAGTGTTTCTCAACCTTGACAATTTTAACGCATGTGGACTTCAACTTCCAGAATTCCACAGCCAGCATTGCTGGCTGTGGAATTCTGGGAGTTGAAGTCCACATGCCTTAAAATTGTCAAGGTTGAGAAACACTGACCTAAACAATATTACAAACCATCTCGGAATTAGAACACTAAAATAAAGACTAGTCATCTGTTTATCTGTTCTAATAAAAGATATGCTTGGTTTTATAAATGAAAACAAGAAAGGCAATAGAAACAGGGATTGTGGAGACACCTTTGCCAAAGCTCTTTGCTGAAATGCTTTAGTTTTATGGCATTTCATCAACTGCCATCATTGGTGAGTCAAGACAAGGATTCTTTTCTAGCACTAGATCCCAGATCAGCTGCAATTAGGAATAATAGCTGAGCTACTATCTTTTTTTCATCTCCCTGTTACACTGTGCTATTCATGTTACATGAATAAGAGAGGCAGAAAATAGTATATGTGGTATTTTTTAAAAAATACTCTAAGGTAATTAGTTGTTAAATATCCCTAGATTAAAATTGGCTATATCCTCAGAACACACACGCAGTTAATAACATCATGAGTAATTGCAGTGATTTATTCCAGCATTATAGTTTTCATGTCTGAGCCAAATTTTACTCAAATATAAATAGGTGTCTCTTCCTCCCATCTTCCTCCCTTAAATATATAAACAGTCTATTACAATTAATGCCAACTGTGCACTTGCAGGAAGACAGAGGATAATTCTCTTAAAAGATGCACATGTTTTTGATAGAATTTGAAACTGCAAACTAGCAGGAGATCTATACGTGATAAAGTGGTAGAAAGTTCAGTGGAAAAGGAAACACAAAATCATTACAAACTTAACCAGCAATATTAAAGCTTTTGCAAATTTAAATTAAAAGCCTTTTAAAGCTTAAGTCGGATTCACAGAGTCATCAAAATTTAAAAGTAGAATGTTTCAGATAAATGTTCCCCATTTAGCTAGACTAAGTGGAGGAAGGATGGAAAAACTCAGAATCAGGAAAAATCTATCCATCTATCCATCCATCCATCCATCCATTTATCCAATTTGTATGGTATTTAAATACAGGTATTATCTTATACCAGAATTTACAGTAAAATAATGAATTCATATATAATTTGGCTGAATTTCAAATATGCATAAATTTATTTTGGCTCCCATATCCACAGTAGTTATTTGATTTTCCAAAAATTTTAAAGTTACAATAGTATTGAAAGTAACTCCTTTTTTTTTTTTTGGTTATTAATCCATTTTGATCATGCTCTGACGGGGAGGGGAGGAAAAATGATGAAAGCAGTGTGGCAACATCACAATGTGTAACGGTATGTGGGAATGACCTTAGGAGACAGAAGGAAAAGCCACAGCGTAGATAATAATTTGATTAATAAAATCTGAGTCCAAAGGAGAAGGGGTAGAGAAAGCAAGGGATCTTCCCAAATTTGGGGGAGAGTAAAAACGAGGGGTGGGAGGGTTCTTTCAGAATTTCAGCATTCTTTTAATGTGATTTTACAATAAAGACACAGCTATTGCTCC
Source organism: Protobothrops mucrosquamatus (assembly GCF_001527695.2). Classification (NCBI taxonomy): domain Eukaryota; kingdom Metazoa; phylum Chordata; class Lepidosauria; order Squamata; family Viperidae; genus Protobothrops; species Protobothrops mucrosquamatus. The sequence goes on along the minus strand of NW_015386330.1, from coordinate 652,695 downwards.
TAGTCATGCTTACTATCTGAATTACCTCTGAAGGCTAACACAATGCAAGCCCTGCTCTTCTTGTACACACATTGTGAAGTACAAAATGCAATGCCACAATGCTGCTTTAGTCATTCTGATGCAAACAGCAAATTCCTGGGGACTCTTGAGACTTTAATACATCTATTTTGAATGTTTTAAATGCAAAATAACAACATGAAATTGCACCTGTGTGATGGTTCTGTTGTTAACTTCCAGGAACCAACCTAGGGTGCTTTGAGACTGCAAATTAGCAGCTGGGATCTACATGTGATTCTGAACACAGGAGTTGTGTATTCCTCCTGTAACTGCAGCTGCCCCCAAAAGAAATATAGTTTTTCATTCTTCAGTTCCAAAGCTAAGACAAAAACCAAATTACTGATCATCTAACTGATCCATTGGGTTTGGACATCAGTCAATTGCCTGTCATAAATAACTTGTCCTTCACTTCCAGGACTCTTCGATTCCACATTACACCATGATATGATGATGCTATCAGTTCATTCATTCTGACTCTTGGCAATTCTTTGGGCCAGGTCTTTCTACATCTTCCAATCTTGTACTACTTCTTTGAGTTATTCTATGCTCTGGCTGGTGTCAGCTTTGATGGCATCATGTTCTTTGGTGTCATGGTTTCCTTTTACTGCTAACTCACACCATGATTAAAACATGGTAACTGTCATACTCACTTTTCATGAAAAGTCCATCATAGAAGCATGACTCCAGTCTCTACACACAACAATATGAGTAAGGAAAGACAGAAGGGGGGGATTTCTTCCATCCTCCTCAAGCAATGAGAATCTCTTCTCTTTGACATCACTTTTATTTGTGACAAGTGAAATGCACAATTAACGCAGGGGTAGAAAGATGCTCTTCAGATCGCTGCTCCGAGGAGGGCAAAATAGTTTTGCACTGTGAATTGTCTTACACCTTGGCTTTATTCTGAGCCTGGAGGCTGAATCCCCCATTTAAAGTTCATAAGAGGACTCTGTGCATTAGCTGTTTTGACCCTGGTGATATGAAAGAAGCCACTTTCTTAGAGGAACACCGGCAGAAAAGTAGCCACTTGTACCATTTCAACAATTACAAGGTTAGTGTAAGAATCAATAGCATGAAGCTTGTGCTAATGCTTCATTTGATCCAGGTTGTGACAAGATCATAAAAATAACACTGAGACCTATATAAGAAAGTCCAGTGTTCCAGTCTCAAGTGAATCAAAAATTCATTAGATATCCTTAGTTATGTCTCTGGATCCACCCTCAATGCCATCTAGGAACCAAGTATATATGACTGTAGGATTAATCATATGAGTTGGAGCTAGATTTGGACAGACAGAACAGACCCCATGAAAATTAATGGCATTTATTTCAGCCATTAAATATTCTGAACCTTGAATCATATTTCACAGTAAGATATCATGCGGTTTCTGTAATTCTCATTTGTAATGTTGCAGGAACTCAGCAATTTGGTTTGTAAATAATGATTTATGTCATAGCCAGTTGTGTATGTGAAACCAATTGCAATTTATTCCTAGAAAACGTTAAATAGACCATACTGTAACACAATGTGAAAAGTAGTTTTTGTATGTTGCCTTTCTTTGTGTGATGTGCTTTGAAGTGCTGGAATGTAATTTTCTGTGAACCATCCTTGTTCTGGATTTTGTGCTAAGCAAAAAAAACTTCTAGGAGTTGCAGTGATAATATAATTTATTTCAGTTTATTATAAATGCTGTCATGTACAACAATATCTCATAGAGGAAACCTTGCAAATATTGTTTACATGTTCTGCTGTAAAGCCTGGAGTTTTAAAAATAAGTCAGAGTATTATGATATACCCTCTAAATCCAATATTAGTGTCAAGATAGCAAGAGTAAATTAGAATGGACGTAATTTCCAATAATATAAACAGCAATTTGCAGGCACCTCCACTACGTCCTACAACATGCCTATAATTAACTCGACCATGGTTTACCCAATACAGCCACATAACATTTCCATGACACACCGAACTATAAATTAACCACAAGGCCTAGAGTCACAAAGCATACTAGGCTGAAATGTGATTTGTGATTAAAAATGTCATGAAATCTATACAACCACCTAGAAACTCAGAATAGTTCCGTTATATCTTTTAGAATGGAGATAAGAGAGCTCTGAGCTCCTGATTGATCTGCTATTTCCATCTATCTATTTTGCTAATAATGTCATAGAGATGTATGCAGTGTGGTAATACCAAGTCATTTTCTTTAATGTCACTGCATATATTACCATGGAAGAGTTCACAGTAGCACTGATTTTTCTCCCACCTAGAGTCTAATCCAGAAACGCATGGACTTGGTACTTTAAGATTATAATCTCCTTTAGTTAGGAGAAATAAATCAGAGGGAAACTTTCACTACACAACCAGAGTAGGGAAGCTCAATTGCATCACTTTTGAATCTCACTCATGCATTCTGGATACAATCATTCATTCATTCATTCATTCCTTCGTTCGTTTGTTCATTCATTCATTTGTTCGTTCGTTTGTTCATTCATTCATTCATTCATTCATTCATTCTAATGGTCTCCCACTCCAAAAAAATTAAAACAGAATTCAACTTTATTTGCATTTAATATTTCAGTATCATGTTTTATGACTACAGATTACTCTTATGCATAGCAAAGGAATAGCAACCACTTTTGCTTTAAAAGTGAGGGCTTGACTATTTTGCCGATGGATTTAAAACAGCGCAATCATATCCTCCAATTTAATCTCAATTAATTCAATTCTGGTGGGTGGCTGGGTTTAATTAAATAAAAATGTGAAACAAGTTTGAGTTGTGGCAATTAGATGGAAATACAGTGTGGCTGGATATGAATGCTGATTAACCTAATAGCAGACTGTAATGCAGGTTTATGGAGCTAAATGGTTTATTTAATGGATGGAATGGCTTATAATGTACAATATATAAAGATCTTAACAATAAACATTTAATTAACAACTTGTCTTGTATTTTTTCCAGTATGCAGAGCAAAGCTGTTAATAAAAAGAGTCATTAGTTGGAAATAATTTATGTCTCTGGAAAAAGAAATCTTTAAACTGCAGTGATGGTAACAAATAGAAAATGTCTGTTTCTTTGAGATATGTGAGAATTGGAGAAATTCCTTTTTTTCATATTTCAAGGACAACGAGGCACCTCTATTTTCTTCTTACAACAAGTTTGGAAGTGGCTAGAGAACAAGAAACCTTGCAGATGTCAGGAAGTCAAGGGCTCTGGAATAAAAGGTTTGCTTTTTGAATATACCTCAGAAGAAGTTAGCTGGGTGGCTCAATTAAATCATTCAGTAGAACCTCCTTATTGTGGGCTATCTCTAAAGGTTTTGTCATCTCAGTCAAAGAGAGAAGACATATATTCCAGTCAGCCATCCCAGTTAGGCTGAGATAGTCTTTGTGCCACCAACGCTGGAGATCTCTATGGAAGCAGGTGGTACTGTAAATGGGCTCGGTAGATGCTTTCAGTTTGGACATATGAGAGGTACTGTACCTCAGTTTGCTGAGTATATTGCTCTTGCATCTGATGGAGTCATCAAAAGGTGAGGTGAAAATATAAGTAGTCCTCGACTTAGAACCATTCGTTTAGCGACCGTTCGAAGTTACAATGCCACTGAAAAAAGTGACTTGTGACTATTTTTCACACTTACAACCATTGCAGCACCCCATGGTCACATGATCAAAATTTGGATGCTTGGCAACTGGCATATATTTATGACAGTTGCAGTGTCCCCGAGATCATGCGATCACTATTTGCAGCCTTCTGACAGGCTAAGTTAATGGGGAGGTCAGATTCTCTTAACAGCTGTTACTAATTTAACAACTGCGATTATTCACTTAAAAACTGTGGCAAGAAAGGTCGTAAAATGGGACAAAGGTCACTTAACAACAGTCTTGCTTAGCAATGGAAAATTTGGGCTCAATATACAGGTAGTCAAGGGCTACCTATATATCGTCCACAGGTGACCAAGGATGCCAGAAACTGCAGTCCTTTGAGAACCCTCATCCTAAACCCAATTATATTCTTAGTTTTTACTCTTTGATTTCATCTTCAAAAATGCATCAAGAGATTTTTCTCATCTACAAGATATTTTCCTGTCAGAAATTGCTTAAGTGCTCAAGTCAGGAGCTTTACATAACCAGAGCAGTGTTTTAGTTTCAAAAGCTTACTGTCCCACTCTCTACCTGATAATAAGGCTAAGTCTGCCTAGATTTAAACCCCATTCAGTCTACATTTCCTTGAACTTCTTAGATACCTGGATGGCTTTGGACTAGAGTCCAGGTATTTAGCATTCCAAGTCAAAAAAGAGTGCTGTGATGCTTTTGGTGCATGAATTTTATGCCATATTTATCCCTACATGAATGATTCCTAGAATAGAAATGGGGTGCATAAATTAAATAGAATTTATTCATGACTTTGGCTGCTAATATCTCCTACACAATTGGGATCCCTACACAGCTCTGGAGAACTATTGTATATCTTGCTTTCCAAAGACTCCAGCGTTAAAAGAAGAAGCCCACACTGGATATATTTGCAAATCATTCTTACCCATAGTTAAATACATTTTACTCAATCTTCATATAAGAAATTTATGAATCATTAGCTGTTCAAAGAAAATCAGGTTAAAATGTATTTGGCTAGTCTGTGGTTCAGTTCAGTCTGCTGAATAAATACTGATATTGTTTCAATGCACTCAAAGGTATATGTATTTATAATTCCTTATCTGTATGTGCATGTTTCTAAGAGACTGCAAATCCATTGAAAAAGCTAATTAACCATTTGAAATTTCTTGATTTGATTGGAATTGCGTTCATTTTCACACCACGGTTTGGTGCCATTCTTTCATGGACACTGTGCACCTCGATCTGTCATCCTGACATGCAAGCCAAGCTGACTTTTTTCTAGCAATTTGCAACATTGGAGCTCGGGGGAACATGGAGATGAGCTGTTTTCCCATCTCATATATTAGATTTCATAATATCTATAAGCCAATCCAGTGACAATGCTTCTAACCAATTTCAAAATTCCTGCTAAAAAATATCCAGTTCATTTTCCTCCTTATGAAAGCAATGTGCGCTGGACTTTTGCCTCCTAACCTCTAGCATCCAGAGAGCTATTTTTCTCACACCTGGCACCTACATAGCGACAACCTTATGTCCATAGTGGCAGCTGTTGGGGAAAGCATAGCAGCTGCAAAACGACTATGTTTTATGTTCATTGCAGCTTTCACTATTAATTTATATGCAGGAGGAATGATGTTTTGATAGCCAGACAGCTTTCTTTTGAACACCTGAGATAGTTTGAAAAAATTGATGACTGCACACAGCATGTACCAAAAATGGAGGTGATGGAGGGAGCAGGAGAGCAATTTATGTTCCCTGTTTCTAAGTGGAATCTATGCAAGGATACTTTGATTACTCCAGGAGTTTTCATAGCTTAAGGCCCTGATTGAATGGCTGGTTTGGTAGGAGAAGCTCGGATGGGCTCCTGGTGCTCTTTGCCTCTTCCCGGCATGCCATAGTTGCTAGGAAAAAAGATGATCACACAGACAAAATATTTTTGGAAAAATTGGAAAATGCACTACGTTAGGAATATCAAGGAATAAAGTTTTTCCACCCAAAGATGCAGCCCATCTGACAGCAACATTTTTATTTACTGAAATAAGGACAGTTGAAAGGCCACAATTGTTCACAAGTATTTAGTAATCTATGTGTATCTAGTTTTTTTAAAAAAAAACATTTAGCAAAACAGATTGTTGATATTTCTTTTTACTTTAAGTAGAGAATTGCAATATGGGAAGAGTTCAGTTAGTCTTCACCCTCAATCTCTTTTCTTTTCTCCCAATCCATGATATTTCTGTAATGATTCTAATAGAGATTCATAGAAGACGGGGAGATGTAAGCAAGAAAGGAATATTGTGGCCATCTAATATGATAACGTGTGTCTCAACATGCTACTGTATTAATATATTGATGATGGATAAGATCAGTGCTTTTTTTGTAAAAAAAAAAAAAAAAAGGTGCTGGAACTTACACATGTCATACACAAGGTTCCATCCAAAAAAGGTGCCGGAACTCCGTTCTGGGCGTTCTATGACAAAAAAAAGCCTTGGATAAGATAACCTTTCCCCTTCCCTGCTCAACTATAAAACCCTGATGGTCTTTTCAGAAATTCATTTCTATTCTTAATTACAGCATAAGGATGCCAGCATAAGAATGTTAGATATGCACATGTCTATGTCCAATATTGATATAGAAATTAAAACTGTCCAGAACTGAGAGAGGTTTCTGGTATACTGTATGTAGAGTTTAGAATGACTGGTTCTGGGAGCTGCTATATTTTCTATCTTTAAGAAGCATAAAAAGAGAGTGTTAAGTCATATTTACTAAAATGTCTTGTGCAATTATCACAAGGATAATCATCTGTATTTTGCTCTCTGGTCATTCTGGAGATTTGTTTCCAGTGTCCAGAAAATACACCGACTTTTTGTCAGATCTACTATTTCAAAGACAATGCAGGATGACAAAGTTCTCTTTCCTAATGTGGTATCTCTAGCTTACTTGTTCATGTACTGTAACTACAAGGAAAGGAAGAATTTCAGCAGGTTATCAGGTATAGTGACAGTAGTGTGTAACCTAATGTACTCTTGCATTTCACAAACTGGTTTGGTTCATGACCTAACCAAGGTGTGTAGTCCCTCATCAGCAAAAGAATAATCCAAGGAAGGAGCTTGATCTTTCACAGTCAGGACCTGGATGCTTGCTAAGTTGTCTTTCCCACTGGAGTTGTTTATAGCTTGGCAAATTGAACAGACAGTACAAGACCCAGGACAAACTGATTGCCAATCTCACTTAGGTTTCATTCAGATTACTAATGAAGAAAAGGACACTGCTTTGGCAGAAGCTGCTGTGCATTTGATTTCAGCTACCTGAGATGAGGCTGCCAGCCCCATATCTGCAGCATCATTAATTTATAGCCCCACTGAGTGCCCTTCTGTTACTGTTGCCAAGGGCACTCGATAGAGAGAAGGCATCAGCGATGCAGCATTGGAAATGGTGTGAACATTTTGGTTAGACCAATATTAGCTTCTCTTTTGCATCTTTTCTTCCATGTAGAATACATTAAACTTTGAAGTGCGCGACAAAATTGCAAACATATCAACCAGATCACAAGCTCATTTGCCATATTCTAGGGAAATGGTGCGTTGGGGTTTACAGCAATAACATGTGGCATTTCCTGTCAGCAGATCTGTCAGACTTTGATTTTGAAAAGAAATTATGTAAAAGGGATTGAGATTGGCCAGTTGGTTGTCTGTCCAGCAGCAAGATAACTGTTTGAATGGGACCAAATTTGATGTGGGCCAAGAATCTGATAAAATAATGAAAGTGATCCAGATCTGGAGTGGAGTTATGAAGAAAAGAAATGTTTCAGTGTATTCCTGAAGAAAGGCAGGTGGATAGCAGAATGGAATGCTATCAATTCCTCCATTTAAGTACCTCCCACTTTTTAGCAATAGCAATAGCACTTAGACTTATATACCACTTCACAGTGCTTTATAGCCCTCTCTAAGCAGTTTACAGAGTCAGTATATTGCCCCCAACAATTTGGGTCTTCAGTTTACCAACCTCGGAAGAATGGAAGGCTGAGTCAACCTTGAGCCAGTCAGGATCAAACTGCTAGCAGTCAGCAGAATTAGTCTGCAAAGCTGCATTCTAACCACTGGGCCACCAGGGCTTTTTTAGAGTGGTAAGACTAGAGCATGTGCACAGTTTATACAAGCACAAAGAGACACAACATAGGGATGTGCAGAAACATATACATAAGCAGAATGCAGCACAATATTTACCACCCTATCATTTATTTAGGTCCCTGTATGCTCACACACAGACAATACATATGCTCCTACTCTAATTCCTGGGGAGAAATTGTACCACTTGTGCACACAAACAGACAAAGAGATACCATGTTTTGTTTGACTGCACTGAAGGAAACACAGATACCTAAAGAGCTCCTTTGTGTGAAGGAGCTGGAAAGAATCTTTGATTTGTTATATGCTGAGGGGTGGAATAAACTGACTGATGGGTTGAATTCACCCCAGCTACTTAATTATCTAACAATTGCTCCCCTTTCTGTAGAATTTCATTCCAGTGCTCATCCTTGCAATCCACATCTTGATATTGGCCTCATACATTTTTTCAATATTATCTCCGAAATTGCAGTATTCAAAACTAAGCTGCAAGTTAAATTCAGCCTGTTAATTGTACAGCTAGTGGAGTAAGCAGCCTTTCTGCCTCCTTAAAAAAAAAATCATGATTACATTTTGTTTTGACTCAATGGTGAGTAAGTCTTCCTAATTAATCCACAAAAGGTAAGCAGAGGTCTGTGAGGACACTCTTATACTGTATGTAAATGTAAAAAGGAGCTTAGAAATCAAATTTATGCAAACTTAAAAACACTGGAGCCAGTGTTAAGAGTTTTTAAACAGAATTACCAGAGAAACTTAACTGAAATCTGAAACAGAGTAAACTTCCATTTCTTAGCTTTCTGAATGAAAATAACCCATCAAAGCCAAAAAACAAGTATACTTACATTATAAATTCCCTATGGGTCTGTAACTACACAGCTAACTTTGAAAAAAAAAGTTGATGACTCTTTGCTTCTGCCAATAATTGACTTTTGGAACAAATTTAAGGATCTTATTGACTAGAGAAATCTAAGGATTCCAGTGGAACCACACAAAAAAAACACTAGGTATGGTTCAGAAAGGGAATAGGATCTTCTCTTGATCAGTGAAATACTATGATTACTATTAACCAGCATCCAATAGTCCATTTTTTTAGCCCAGTTGGAAGAAAAATTAAGTGGCATTCTAATTCCAGGAGGGCCCACTCATCTCAGTCTTTCCAGATTAAGTTCATACATGAATCTGGGACAGAGGTAGCCCTGAGCAGCCTGGAGAGGGATCATTCTGATGGTACCTCTATTTTTACTTCTGGAGAGCAGTTGCTCCCTGGCGGCTACCAGAAAGTGGTATTAGGATACTTCTACTTAAGTCCTTGGTAGGGAGGACCTTGAGATATATACTATTGTTAATGTCATTTGATATTTAAATGAAGATCCTAGGAAGAATCCTTTGCAAATTTGGAAGTAGGCTCATGATACTCAGCCACACGTTTTCTTTCTTCTGTGATGTCTCCAAAGCTTCAGAGTTTCTCCAGGATACAAAGAATAAGGTACAGAAGAATAAGCTGAAAATAAAAGTAACTGGCTGGATTCCATAATTTAGTTGATAAGTGTATTCTCAGTGGAATTGGGTTTGCTGTCTGGGGAGGAGGGGATCCTCCGGATCCAGCATTAATGCTAAATAATTCTATAACATTCATGGCACTGAGGCCCTTTAATAAATTTTCACTGGCAAAACAGTTCCATTCATCTCTTATCTAAAGGAGAGAGATTTTGGCTTCCATGCCTCATATGCCAGTAACCTCATGTTTATCTTATTATTTTTGCAGGAATGGGGATTAAAGACAGCTCCTGAAGCTTACCCAGAATGCTGGATCACCAGCAAAGATGGTGAGTTGTGTCTCTCAAACGTCGTTCAAAATTTTCTATGTTCACTGATGTGGCTTCCTTCCAAAGCCATTTCATCATGGTTTATAAACACATGCATAGTTTAGGCCAGTGGTTCTCAACCTGTGGGTCGGGACCCCATTTGGGGTCGATCGACCATTTCACGGGGGTCACCAAGCAAGGCTGTCTGCCATTTTTTTTGTCCGCCATTTTTTTTGTCCATTTTTTTCCCTTTTCCGGCGGGTGCCTTACCTCCCTTGAGCTGGGCCAGCTGGTGGTCGGTCTGCTCCGTCTCTGCCGCTTGCCAGCTACGCCTCGGCCGGTGCAGGGGGCGGAACCATGCATGTGTGGCGCTCCCGGGCAGGGAAAGTCCTGGACTTACGACCGGTTTAGTCCTGGACTTACGACCGGTTTAGTCCTCGACTTACAACTGGTTAGGGTCACGGCATTAAAAAGGTTGAGAACCACTGGTTTAGGCCCAGGCTAAAAAGATATGACTCTAGGATAAAAACACATTTTTAAACATTTTTAAAAGTTTTCTTTTTTTTTAAAAAAAAAAAAAGAACAATATACAAGGAAGCAAGATGACACAAAATTATATATTTTTGATTTTTGAATATTAGGGATAAATAAATGTATGAAATATATCAGCAAAGTGACAATTACAGTTCTCAATGCACCAGGATCTTTTTGTTTGTTCTGGAAAGACAAAAAGAAATATCATCCCTAATGTCATGTGATAGCAAGTTACAGGATCAAACAGAGTCAAATTGAGTTAGAGAACGATTGGATCCATGAGGAATACAGTGGAGTAAGAATCAGCTGTATCTCCAAGCAAAAGGATTGCATAGACAGTAGATATCAAAGTGTTCTTATTTTTCATGTGTAAGGGTTTTTTCCCCGTTAATAGTGCTAATTTACTTGATTAACAAACATGGGAGGACGTGTGTTTCAAGAAATAAATGAGAACAGGAAAGATTTGGCTGTTACGTGTTAAATGTTAGCAGTCAATAAGACAAAAGAGAAAAAAAATAGACTGGGGGACGGGAGGTAGAATGAAACTTGCTGACCAGCAAATCTCATTGATTAGATTAGATTAGACATTCATTACATAATTATTCCTTATAACAATTTACTAAGTTCTATTTGGTCATGAACTATTTGAACTCAGTTTTAACATTTATCTTCTTCGTGAGGAATCTACCTAATATTTGATAACTTCATACATTATTTTTTCCTTAAATGCTTAAGAAAATCAGGCTACATCTCTTCCAAGCATCCAGGAAGAATGTGATGTATGATGTGTTATGATGTTCAACATTGGAATAGTTCTTAGAATTTAAAAGACCAAAATTTTCTTAGACTCTACTCTGCCTAGCAAAGTTTTGTGATGTGTGGTGAATCCAACAGTGGGCCTTCTATTATGATACTACACACCTGGAGCAGATAAATCAGAACTAATATAAACATGGACATTGGTCATATTTGGTATAATCCTCCTCTTAGACGAATAAATACCAAGAACTAGTCTCAAATTCTTGGTTATAAAGTAACACAGAGATCCATTAGTCTATGGATTGTTCATTGGCAAGGTTTTTAAAGTTTTTACTAGTACAAAGTTTGTGTTTCTGGGAGTATTAAAACTTAGTGCATGTTTGCAATCTGTGTAGTCCAAACTTCTCACACAATGTATTATACTTGATGGGTTCCCCATGGAGGTGTTTTTATACAGCTGTAACACAATTTTATATTGAAATCAGTACACTGAACTCCATCAAGGAGCCTGGGCTAAGTTAGTTGAGCCAGAAAATGCAGCTTTAAACTTAGAATTTCTGCTTGAGCAATCTTGATGCCTTTCTTAATAGAATGCCTGGTATTCCATATTTTGTTCAATTGAACTTTCAGTTCAACTCCAAATGATTTGATTTCTGAACTTAAGATTTTGCTTAGCTAGCAGCTGCAGAGCTTTCTGTATGTAATTTGGTGAAGTGACCTATGCAGAAAAAGAAAGCAAATCCTATTTTTTTAGATGCTTCCCATTAAAATCTATAATGATGTTTTTGTAACAGTTATTTGTATTTTGAAACTTGGGACTTATATCACAACGAATCAAACCATGCCTAAATTAAACCTAACACATCCATATCCTTTGTTTTTCAGGGAGATATAATATGCTATTTAAAAATCTAATGATTTTTTTGGCTTCTTAGAAACTGGCCCAATATAGCTGGCACACTGAAGAATGTGCCAAGATTACAATCCTATACACACACACTTAACTTTTGAGTAATTATGTTGTAAATACTCTGCCAAATTTAAGCAAGCATATGAACAATAAATATTAAATGGATCAAATATGTTTTCATCATCATATATCCAGATCTATACAGTCCTGGGCTATAATCCAAGTCAATTAATTTCTAATTGAAAACAAAGGGTTGGAACAAGAGCTTCTGTTTTACTATCAGAAATATCCTCAATCCAAGATCTACTCAAAAGAAGAGTTTTATCCTATTGTGTTACAGCACATTTTCCATGGACACAGAGAATTACAAAGGGTGGCATAGGGACAACAAATGTCAAAAGGCAGCTTTTTATCCAGAGAAGATTTCTACTGAATTCAATCCAATATTTCTATAGCAAGAAATATACTTTGTTTTTAAATTACAAATGAGCTATAGTATACATCATCATCTTAGCATAGCTTTCATTCAAAGTATACAAGACAGGTCTTGTCATTCAAATTAATAAGCACTCGTGTTAAAAGATAATTGCTGACCAATCTATTTTTCTGGTAAATTAAATATTTTAATCAACAGATCTAGCCAGTTAATTGCCAAGACTGTGATGTAAGCACATTCCTTTATAAAATAGAATTTGCATTGCCAAGTTTTATTTTACATCCTTGTAGAAGATGCAGGCTATGTTGGATTGTGTTTTTTTTTATTTCCATTGAATTATTCTCTTTTCATTGAACAGATTTCTTCAGAAGCAAATTGAAACAGATCCACAGCAACTGAGAAAAAATGAATGAGACCTCAGAACTACAAGCTTATCAATATTATTTTAAAGGCCAGGAGCTATATCACAGCATCAGATACAGAATCAATAAGAACATAATACAGTACTGGATAATTATTTTTTCCTTAAAAGAAAGAAAGGTTGCCACATTTCTTCCTTGCATTTGTCTGCAAAATACATATCAAGAATAGAGAAAATGAGTTCAGCTAAAAGTTCTATGTACTAGAGGCTAGATACTTTCTGATAATTTTTTTCCTCAAATTTCATAGGACTTTTTCTTTTATAAAAATAGATATTCCACGGAGACCTTCTTTATTCCATAAACATATTTCTTGTTGATATTCCTTTAAAACCACTCTATATGTTTTGTTTAGGAATACAAATTTGTCTACAAATGCATAAAAATAGTTTTAATGGCAAATTATGATTGATGCAGAGATACATGCATTGCCCACTGTTGTCTATCATGGAGCAAATTGCAGCTTTGCAGAAAGCTAATTTTAAGAAATGGCAGTGGAATTTAAATAATGGGACCCCAATTCCTAGAATGTATTAAGGCTAACCCCAAAGCAAAAAGAAATTAGAAATTCCACTGAGTCAGATAAGGAGTTTTGAAACCTTGTTATGAAGACTAAAGTTATTCTATGATGGCAGATGGAATGGCTTTAATTGTGTGTGCAATAATACAATGACACACACTTCTCCTGATTATATGCATGTACTCTTGAGTGTGCAATGACTCTGGATGGTGCTTTACATCTGTGGTACACTATTGAACCAGGATCTGTTGCTGACTAAAGGAGAAAACTCACCCGTGAATCTATCATCGAGAGATGTTGTATTTTCTTACACTCACATACAACATGTGATTCTACAGACCATTAGAAACCTAGGCTGATTTTTCCCAATAGTGAAAATTGGCTTATCCTGCTTTTCTAAAGCTACCTTACATTTTATCAGATTGTCGAATGTAAGAATTTTTATGCATTCCAATGCAAGAGATGGTAGTAGGAAAAAAAACCTTTGAAGCCAAATAAAAAATTAAATTAAAAAAAGGAAAAGGAAACAAATGAACATAGCAATAAAACATCTGAAGAGCTCAGCAGTTGTATGTATATAGCATAGAATGAATATTTGCTCTTCCAGTCATTGACCATTGCTGCAGCTGTCCTTCAAGTAACGTATAGGTGCATTAATGTTTTGTTTTCTGCAAAAAAGATTTGTGGAAAATCACACTGCTATGGTTGGGAAAATCCCAGTGAATTTGCAGTTCGATCTTGAGGGTCCCAATAACCACAAAAAAGAACTTTGGATACACAATGTTTCCCTTGCCTGTTCTTCGTAAATTCATAATGCACCCTAGAAAAGATCTAGCTCTTCTCTGCAAATCAATATTACAAAGGAAAAATTAGTAATGGGAAGCAAAGCAAGGAGCCTCACTGATTTTCTCATTTGGTTGCTTCTGTTATTTTTTTAAACACAATTTGAAACGCACAAAGGAGTATTATTTCCAAATTGGCATTTTATAGTGCAGTGGTTTGAGAGTGAGGCTATGATATCTGAGCTAGATAAACTCTAGAGCAGGGGTAGTCAACCTTGGCTCTTTTATGACTTGTGGACTTCAACTCCCAGAATTCCTGAGCCAGCTGAGCTGGCTCAGGAATTCTGGGAATTGAAGTCCACAAGTCATAAAAGAGCCAAGGTTGACTACCCCTGCTCTAGACAATCACTATGTGGTAGCAACAACATTTTAAAAAAAACCTCTAACCTTTTGCAACCATTTAGTGATTGTTTGGGTTTTTACAGCTGAGAGATGGTTGCCGTATAATTTCACCCATTATAGTTTTTAAATACAAGATAAATACATCTTAAGAGCAAGGGCACAGGGAATAATTGTTCAGGATGCAGAGCAATGCAAACACAGCTAGAAGTTATACAAATGAAGCAGTTACTCCATCACTTCACTTATGTGACCTCTAACATCATGCCAGAATCAGCTGCATTGGTGTAATTATATGTATCTCTCCTCTTCATCACCTCTTTCTATCAGACAGTGCAGAATTTGTAGCCAGCGCCAACCCTCAATTTCAGTACATTATGAAAACAATAGCAATAAAGAAACTATGTTTATACTTTTCCCCCTTATGAATGTTTCTTATAGGACCAAAAATGCAGGTACTAATGTCATTCCTAAACCATACCCTTCAAGGACCAGGCTTACTTTCTTTCCAATAAGCATTTTCATTTAAACGTATGAATTTTGGTTAATTTTTTTCAAAAGGAGAACACAAACACACACACAAAACACACGACAGGCATTGGACCTGGGGCAGCAGGATTGTATAATTTGCAGGGAGAGCCACAGAAACAAGTTCAGCCACAAAACAGGTTGACCGTGCCTTCCCACAAGATAAAACTTTATTGTGTAGTTTCAGGAGAACAGGACTGCTAGGATTCACAGCTTACAATGCTGAGCACATCCTATTTCACACAACATCGCTCCACCACTCAGTGACAACCTTCTGAATTGACCTTATTTAACTCAAACAGAAAAAGGATTTTTCCCAACCTGTCTTTCTTTATTATCTATATCTTTGATAATACTTTGATTCAGTGGACTTCTAAAACATTGTTCTCTGTGAAGAATCCAACCTTTAAGCTGCTTTAAAAAAAACATTCTTTCAATTATTTTTTTTAGACCTTCCTCAGGAGGAGGGGGAGAAGACACCTCTTGCTTTCTAAGGAGCTGCAAGACCTCACTGCACCCGCTCAGTGAAATTCTCTGGGAAAACTCCCCGGCATTGGTCAAATGCTTTGTGCTGAAGCCAATCAGACTCTTTCACACCCATCAGCCATCCTTCATCCTGGCAAGAGACAGAAGAAAAAGAGAAAATGTTGATGCAACAAACACTAGGTATTACTTGTCTCTAAAGTTCACTGAAACTGAATTTTCAATCAAGTAATAAAGTTATGAATTGGTGATAAGATTATTATCATTCATCGCAGCATTTGTGAACAACCCTTGTGTTCCTTCTCATCCTTCTGGGGTGCTTGCAAGCAGGAAGTGCTGTAGAAACATACTCTTTTCCCATAGTTATTCCTGCAACTGGGATTTGGAGGCAGGCTATTCCCAACCCAGAGCTGTACTGAGTCTTCAAGACGAAAATCACCATATCTCATGGCAATGAATTCTACAAGTTAATTATGCCTTGTATGGAACAATGATTTCTTTGATCTGCTCCAAATCCCTTTCCAGTAGTTTGATTCTTGGTCCCAGTGTTTTGAAAACTGGGAGGGGGATGAGGGATTTCCTTTCTTTTTCCCATGTCATGTGTGATTTTATATTTATTTATCTTTCCCTGAAATTGCTTTTCCCCCCCAAGCTAAATAGTCCTATCTACACAGCTTCTTTGTCCAGGCTCTAACCTGTCAGTCATTGTGGATTTGTCCTTATATTGGCACCTCCATCTCAAAGCCAACCAGCAGCTTAGGCAGGTTGAGAATGGATCCAGCAGCAAACTGGAAAAAACAGGGCAGACCTTTTCTATGTATCAGTTCATCAATGCATGAAAGAGAAGGCTGAAATAGGTAGATGACCAACTGGCCTGCTGCAGGACTGCCTCCTGCCATCCAGTCATAGAGTTCTGTGCCTCCAAGAACATTTCTCCTTTGGTTGCTGGAGAGAAAACAACCTTCCCCAGCAGCCAACATCAACATTGTTGCTTGAGAATGTGTCAGGTGCAAGTAACCTGGAGCATTTGTCAAGTTCAAAGCCCAGAAGAGCTACCTCTAATAAAAGAATCTAGTCTACTAATGGTCAAAATTAAATTGGCACTAGATTAGGGTCAACAGAATTCATGGGGAGGCTGGATTTCTTGTGGCAACGCAATGATTCCAAACCGATGACACATTTAACCTTGCTTTCCAGCTCAGCCTGCTTTTCTCCTACAGAAAGCAAACAGAAATGACCCTATGTGCACAGCCACTCAGAGAACTGGAGGAAAGGCTCCAAATCCAGACAAAGCCTTGTACAGATGAGGCATCCTTTTTAATGTTTGATACAACACTAATATCTACAATGAGACATAGGAAAAAACATGCAAACAAAATGTACAATTGGCTAAGTTACATTTCCATCTTCAGCTCACTCTCTTTACAAAAATGAATGAATGCAATAAAGACCTATAAGAACACAGTGCCATCTACTGGTATTCAAAAAAAACATGAACAAGACAGAGAAAAAATATTGTACTGATAGCTATTACCATCACAGCTTTTAGACATTTGCAGGGCAGAGAGAGCGCGATGAAAAGCAAATATGAAATCAGAAAACAGCAGAGAGTACAATAATGGGTATGTTAACTCACCTTTTTTAGGTAAGTTAAATTACTTTGAGGTAATTAAGAGGTCCTTTTTTAATACTTAGAAAATATTTTACTGGTTGCAAGGGCAATGAGACTGTCCACTGTAGTATTTTGATTTCCTTCTCCTGATCTAATTAGATAAACCTATAGACTAATAGTTATATATAGTACAATTTTAAAAGTAACACTAAACAAGGATAACGTCCTTAGTTGGAGATTGCATTGGATTAGGAAATTCAATAATCAATATTCATCTCTTTATACTGTAGATCTCTATTAAACCACATCCTTCTCATGCAATATTTAGTTCTACATAGGAAAATGTCATATTAAAGAGATAATCTACTATCTGAAGAAGTAGAGATGTATTCATTATCTTGTCTATCAAGAGGTTAAACTGAAATGTTTTGACTTATTGAAGGTCACACATTCATTGCAGAATGCAGATTTGAACTGAAGTCTTCTTGAAACTGGAACAATGTGGAATTTATCAAACCATGTTAGTTATGAAACACACCTGCTACATTATCACCATACCTGCTCATCTGGATTTTCAAATGGAACCACCAAGACCACATCTCCAGACTTTAGCTGCAATTCATCACTGTCAGTAGCAGCATAATCATGCATGGCTTGTACCTGCACAAGAATAATGGTTCCACAGTCAGGATTGGGGGAGTTCTTGTTTCATATCTATAAATATATAATGCAGCTGAACCCTTACATACTACACTGCAGTCTATCTGCTGCTCCATTTCTCCTTAAACTGTTACGTATTCAGGAAAGCTCTATGATACATGATGATTGTTACTTTTAGGAAAATGAGTTGGTGCTGGCCTGTAGATTATGTTTTTATAGTTTTATTGTTTTTATTGTTTCAGTTATTTTTTGCAGTTATTTTGGGATAGTTTTTCTATTGTTTCTTTCTAAAAAACAAGGCTTAGTCAGAGTCACTTGACAGTAAGATGGGTGGCATATAAATTTAAATTTATATATATATAAATAATAATTAAATGTATTAGTTTTTAGAAATTCAGTAACAGATTACATCCAAAATAGTGTGTATTTCCTGTATCCAGACTAGACACATTTAAAATTGTGCACTGAGTTCTCATGAAGGGCTGAATCCATTCTCCATTTTACAGCTTCGGCTATTCAAAACACAGAATGAAATGGCTACATGTACACCTTTACCATAGAAACTTACCTTGAAGAGAAACCCTGGTGGCATGTCAGACCTCTCAGAGACGGCTCTATTCTCATCGGTTCCATTAACTGTGGCAGGGAAAGTCTCCACAACTACAGTTGGCAGAGAACTCTGAGGGAAATAAAACAGGGTTAAAGGCACCAAAGTTAGACCCAGTTGAGAAAAGTACATAGAGGACCCTGAGCAAACCCTCCCTGTAGCCATTTCTGAACATGAATCCGTTATTCAAATAGTCATTAGGTATCAGTATTTTGTGGAAGTTAGGATTTAGGTGTGAGGTGTGGCTGAGGTAAAGAGAATGACTTAGGAAAAAATGGAAAGGAAACCACAGAAGGCAATAAATTGTAGAGGGAAATTGGTGTGCATAAAGATTAATGGAGTAAATAACAGATTCTGCTACAAGACATTTAGGTTTGTAGTAAGAGGCAGAAATTCTGGTCAATTTCCTCCCTTTGTTAAAAAAAAATCTAAAATTGATTTTGATGTTTACCATGGATATATCTAATTTCTGTGTCCTCAGAATCATTCTCATTCCCAGCAGTAATAGCTCTTTGTGATTTTGTAAGGGTATCAAATTGTAACTAGAAATGCTGAACAAATGAAAGTTAGCCTCGGCGATGGAAAACTTTTCTTTTTTAAGGTCCCAGATGTTGGATACACATAAAAGTTCCAAGATGATTAACTGGGACTGAAGCAGATATATTCCTCCTAATTCAGATGAATTGCAAACGCTGCAGGAATATGTTTAGCTGTTTGCATCAAAGAGAAGACCATCTCTGAATGAATAATGGCCTTTGTTCTATAGTCCAAATCAACAGAGTCTCCAACTGGGGATTAATCCACTGCTCAGAAATGCTAAACATTTAATCTTCAATGGGTTCACATCTGCTCATATTAAATGTGAACAACGGTTAGGGGAGAATGAGACCCTCTTCCCTCTCCCTTGCCTACTGTCTTACTGAGGCAGATCCTGAATCAGTTTCGGGTTTAGCAGCTGCTTCAGCTCCAGCTGTTTCTTCTTTGCCAGCTCCCTCAGCCTCACCAGGAGTGGCTTCTGTAGGCTACAACACAAAAGCAGTTAAACTTTGGGATCTCAAAATGGCTAACCAATCCCATGCCTTTGCAGAGAAATGCCATGACCTGCTCTGTTTTTAGGGCTTGTCTGAACTATCGGTTTCTGAAGGCCAACGCTGAATTGCTTGATCTCTTTGATGAACAGCCATGTCCATGCTGCAAGATTTTTGGTATCAATACACTTCCAATTTGTGTACTGTATTGGCAAGTCGATGTTGCATCACCTTCACGAGAAGTAAATCGTTCTTAGGCTAGAATGCTAGCTTTTTATTAAATTGTAACAGTTGCCTTGTCTGGGTCAAGCCCATCTGTCCTCTGATATTTCTAAATGTGAGATTTAAAGGAAGTTCGTCTCTTTAGTCCCTCCTGTACTGTTTCTCTTCTTGTGGAAGAGAAAACAGAAGCATGATCTGACTATCTGTATGAAAGCTAGCCAATTAAGATTGTTTCAACATTGCTCGAACCAAAAAAAAAGTTGTACACTTTCCCACCTAAAAATATTCTTGGCAATCACCTCTACACCTTTCCAAAGCTAGGGTTTTCTTCAGCACATAAATCAAGAGCATAGCCAGGATGTTCTGATTTCCATATAACTGCAAAATTCCAGATTCCACCCCCCCCCCCGATTATTGTTATTGTTTCTATTCACGTGAAACCTACCATATCTGTTCTAGTTCTTTGCTGTTCTCTTAAATAAAATATGTAAATGTGGCTGACAAAGAGACTGGAGAGCTAAAAAGAAACTATGATTAATTCTAATTTGGCAATAAGCTTTCTTTCAACAACAGAACCTGTTACTTTTTAAAAGCAGCTGTTAAGCAAATCATCATGATTGTTATGTGAATCCAGCTTCCCCAGTGGATGTTTTTTGCTGGAAATCACATGATCACAGGATGTTATAAATGTGAGCCAGCTGCCAAGCACCCAAACTGTGATCATGTGACTGTGTGGGTGGTATGATGGTTGTGAGCACAAGAACAAATCATAAGTCACTTTGTCCAAGATTGTCATAACTTTGAACCATCATTAAATGACATGTTGTAAGTCAAGGACTACCTGAAATCAATAAACCTATCCGTGACTGAAATTTCCAAACCACCATTATGAGAAGCCCATTAAGATGGCCTCCACAAATTTGTCCCATCTCTTTTTTGAAGCCATTAACAAAAGGTGATATTTTTGTTGCAGAAAATAATGTAGTTTTTGTTGGTGGTGGGTGGTGGTCCAGAATCTTGAGTCACAGCTTTAGTATTATGAGAAGAAAAAATCTACTCTGCCAATTTTTAATATACTTTTAATAATCTCCTCCATTTAATAATGTTTTTTTCTCAAACAACCTTCCAACCTCCAAACAAAACATAAATTATTAATGTATTGAAAAGCTTGAATATTTCTAAAAAAATATATAATTTCTGAAATCAGGACAAAGGGATATTCTATAATATACATTAGTATAGATTACCTTACTATACCAAATTAAGTACTATGCTATATATTACTATAAGTTATAACACAAGGTTATGTTATAGTCACAAGGGGAAAAAATTATAAAATCCCAAATTAAAGAAAAGATATCACCCAACTATTGATTTTGGATTTTTTTTCTTAGTATACAATAAATGAAATGAAAACGTCAAATAAAAAGTTCTCCTTCAAATCTGAGTTGAGTTCTGGTGAATTTGGAGGACAAGTTTTTGTAATTATTTTCTTAAACAAATTAGCATTTGTTGAAACTACCCTGAGTTGTCTGAAGAAGAGTGGTATATAAATATTTTTACAATTTATATTTGTAATTAATGAGAATTTTTATTGGTATTTTTCAAATGTTCCGGGTACAATTTTTCAAATGTTCCGGGTACAATTTTTCAAATTCAAAAGGCGGGTTATTATAAAAGGATATCCACACTAAAGATGGTTATAAACAATTAAAAGATGTTCCAAATCAAACTGTTCCTGTTAGGTATATTAAGACCTAACTATGGCAAAGAAAATGATTATTTAATATTACATGTATTAACAGCTGCAAAAATAGTATTTGCCCAATTTTGGAAAAATGAAAACCTACCATCAGACCAGATTATAATTTTGAAAATCCTAGACTGTGCAGAAATGGACAGATTAACATTAGAGATGAAGGAGAAAGAAGATTCAATCTTTTATAAAACCTGGGGAAAATTTTATCAGTGGGTTGAAACACATTAGAATAAGAAGAGATTTTAGAGTTTTATTATATTAAGTATTAAGGTTGATGATTGGAAATAGTTGTTATGCTATCAACTATGTTAATTATTTAAAGGAATATTAGTGTTTTACCAAATGTCAGTTATAACTATACTGATTTATTCTTATAAATGTCTAGTATTATATAAACAATAATACTTAATATGAAGACCCGGACGACAGCTTGTTCGCTGAATTACGTATTTACTGTAATTATCCACACCCTGTCCCTTTTATCCCGATTTTCCTGTACCCGCACCGACCCCACCTTTTCCCTATCCATATAAAATCTAATAAAATATATTTTAAAAAAAAGATGTTCCAAATCAAATTAGAACTTTAATTTCAGTAGATCCCACCTTATTGATTTAATAGGAATTAAATTATAATTTCATTGGAAATGAAGTGTGCTAAGTAAAGAAGGCCAAAGAAAACTAGCAACTAGGTAACTCCTGGTAAGGAGCACAGCAATCAAGAAGGACATTTTTGAACATTTGTTAGTTTAACCATTTTTTATTTACTTGGTTGATAACCTGGGTGGGCTAATTGGCCAGTCTACCACACATGCACTATTGCTAAAATTATCAGCAGGAAAATAATCCATAAATTGCACACTGCTGAAGGGAGGGTTTGTTTGTTTTTCAGGCAGACATATAAAATTTGAGGAAAAGAGAGAAACAGAAATTTGCAGCAGGGAGATAAAGTAATGGGTACAAGAAGATACAATAATAAAAAATACTGTGAGAAGATAAACACTGAAAATGTTCCAGGCCAGGGCAATTAGATTTGTTGAGCTGATAAGAGTCATTTTTTTTATATTTTGAATAATTAATAAGGGAAAGACGGTGCAATATTATGTATGCAACCAAGCAAAAGTGTGAAATTATTTGAATAGGGGAGGGGGAACGGATTGGGGAAGGTATACAATGTTAATAATATAGCAGTGCTATATTTAATTTATTTATTAAACACAGTTGTATGTCACCACAAACAAAAATGACTCAATGACTCATATAAAAAATATAATACAAAATAAACCCCATATAAAAATTAAAAATACAACAACCCTACAAAAAATAGAAAGAGAATAACAGATGGCAATAACTACTCAAATCAGAGGCAGGCTCTCCAAAAAAGCTAGTTCTTTAAAAATTTGCAGGAAACCAACAGAGACTGAAGTAATCCAATCTATTTCACAATATTGGCTCAGCAGTCAGAAAAAAACAGCACCTTCTTGCCCAATCCCCTCCAAACTTCCTAAAATAAGTATTTCTCTGGGGTTCTTGGTGCTCGCTGTGCTTGGTTGAAAACTACAAATATTCTCTCCTCTAACTATTTCTGTCATTTTATGTGAACTCTCATTATATTGCTTATTCAATTTTAAAAGGACGCTTGGCTTTTATCCTTAATTGTCCTTTCTCCTTAAAATCAAAATCTTGCTGAAATATAAATAATTAAATTTGAATAAAGAAACACTGGAGTCTGCACATCAGCTGTAAAGAAAATCAGATTTCCAGTGACTTCCTGGATGTTACTGTAAACTGTTGTTTTATTCTAAATAGATCTGAAAGACAGATTCTGAAATAACTTTCCATCTTTCCTGCAATGTCTGGGATTGAGAGCTTGCATTTTAACTCATTATCTACTCATCATAAATGTTTTTTTTCTAGGAGAAAGCATGGAAAATCTATTAGTAGAATACAGGTTAGAGTGACAATTTTACATTCCCATTGAAGATGGTTTAGAATTGTGTGAGATTAAAACTGGATCTAGAATTGTTTAATGGAGAAAAATTATTAGTAACTAATAGGCCACAGTTTAAATAGAATAATAAAAATACTACTTGAAATTAAGTGAGCTATACACAGCAATCACTGGTCCAATAATAATTGCAATCCCACTGTTAATTTAAAGCTATTACTATATACCTGCATAACCTGACGATCCCGTTATAATTATGTCAGAAAACAATAGCTAGAACTAAACATTATAAATGAAGGAAATCAGAACGAGGCTTTTAAAAATACAAGAGCATAAAGAAGTAAAATATTAGTAGTTGATAAGTACTGATTCTAAAAATCCCAAATATATTAACAAGATTAAAGATTTGATAGCACTTAATATTATATCACTGTCAACTTCATTTCAATACAAACTTAGAAATAACGATAGATATCACAAAGTGCCATGACATGAAACTAGAGCTGTTGAGACACTACCACACGCAACCTAAACCAACAAAGAAAACTATATTATTTTTTTAAACCAAAGAATTTTATCATTCCTGACAGTTAGAACAATTAACCAATGGAACAACCTGCCTCCAAAAGTGGTGAATGCTCCAACACTGGAAGTTTTTAAGAAGGGTGGACAGCCATTTGTCTGAAATGGTATAGGGTTTCCTGCCTGAGCAGGGGGTTGGACTAGATGACCTCCAAGGTCCCTTCCAACTTTATTATTATTATTATTATTATTATTATTATTATTATTATTATTATTATTATTATTATTATTATTATTATTATTATTATTATTATTATTATTATTATTATTGAGCCAGTTTGATATAGTTATTAAGGCATCAGGTTAGAAACTGGGAGGCCATGAGTTCTAGTCCTGTCTTAGACACAAAGCCAGCTCCGTGGCCTTGGGCCACAAATTTTCTCTCAGCCTTAGGAAGGAGGCATTGGCAAACCACTTCAGCAACCTTGCCAAGAAAACATCAGGCTCCAGGCAGTCTCCAAGAATCAGACAAAATTGAATGGAATCTATCTATCTATCTATCTATCTATCTATCTATCTATCTATCTATCTATCTATCTATCTATCTATCTATCTATCTATCTATCTCTAAAATTAAGTGCTTATCTTCATTTTAGGATGTTTCTCTTCTTTGTGCAATGACATAAAAGATACATTTTGTGAAATATGGTATTTCTCCTGTTAGTTTGTGTTTTGTTCAATGTATCATAAAGCTATCTATATTAATTTGGCAAACTGCAAATCTATTTATTTTTAAGAAGCAATTCCATGCCTCTTAAAAGCAATTCTATGCCTATGGGATGCTTTGTGAATGGTCTCCAGAACACAAGGGAGATCTCTTCAAATATTCCACTTTCTATCACCCCTGCCAACTTCCAAAGCAACAGCTGGAATATCTGAGATCAAAATGGCCAAAATGGGAATGTGGGAGAAGAGATGACATCAGAAAACCCTAAGGCTTCCCCACCCCTCTGCCATGTTCCCAGCATAAAAGGAAATTTTGACCAGCCATTGCTCATAATAGGAAGATATTTTCTATCTAAAATATGAAAACAATAAAAATAATGCTGTCCCTTACACTGTTAAATTTACCAAACGTTTTTAATGTGGGAGGATCTGACCAAGCGACTAAATCGTTGTACCTTCAAGGAGAATAGAGGCTCAAGATACATATAACAGTCTTTGCATAATAATGGTGCAAAGTAACCTTTACAAACACCAAGTGTTACATCATAATTTTGCAGTGAAAGTTGTATAAACAAAAATCTTACCTCCCATAAATCCCAAGGCAAAGACTAAGCATAGCAAAAAGCAATGGGAAAAAAGCATTAAGTCTTCATTATTTCAAATAACATAAAAAGTGCAAAAATACCAAATGGCCACAAAATGTTTAGTAACATCATACACTGAAACTAAGTAATGTGGTTTTATAATTTTGCATGGTCCATTTCAGTAGTTGGGACTTGAAGGACCAAGTTAGGAACAGATCCTCCTGCAGATAATGATTCTATGTGGTCAGTTGATTGGCCCAGGATCAATCAATTTCAGTAGTTGAGTTCTTTAAATAACTCAGTACTCAAAAGGGGGAAGATGCTACATAAGATGAATGGATGGGATCAAAGAAGTGTCCTTCAAAGAAATCTGAGTCACAATTAAATACTGTACAAAATGAAGAGTGTTTGCCTATGCAGTCACCATGAGCATCTAACTCAATGGCATCTAACTAATAAAAGTCTATGGAATGCCTGATTATTAATCACCATTCACCATGAGTGATGGGAACATGCTTTATAGAGTTTATTGCATAAAGCAATCTGGACAATCTTTCAATTATCTGTTGATACAGTAGTTATGACAATTATACAGTAGTCTTCTTTTAGTGACTGCAATTGGTTCCAGTGAAATGTGACTGAGATGTGTGAGACAGAAACACTACGAAGATCACTGGCTGCTGCCCTCTCATTCAGATAGTGCCCTGTGCCTGACCCTTTTTTCTTCCCTTTCCCTCCTTCCAGGACAGAGGGATTGCTTAAACAAGCTCACTTCCTGAACTGTTTTTCTTGGCAGCAAGTATGTGGCAAAAAAGTGCAAAGCACAAGTTAACAAGCTCAGCTTTGTGACATTTAATTAGTCCATTAGAACTCTTAGGCTCACAGCGATGTCTAAAACTGACCAGATCTTAATCACTTTCACACTTAAGGCCTTTGTTGTCATAAATGCCTGCATTGGTCAGAAAATAATTTTTATTATCATTTATTACAATCATACTTGTGAAAGATTGCTATCTAAGGATTATAGACTACCTTAGTTCTGCAGGATCCAATCTGGGTCGGTCACCGGAACCAGAAGTTTTGTCTCCTGAGCTTTCAGACTTGTGCTGGAGCCCATCCTCAACCCCTTTGACACATCCCTGAGGATGGACTCCGGCAGAAGTCTGAAAGCTCGGAAGACAAAAATCTCTGGTCCCAGTGACTGACCCAGATTGGATACTGCAACATTATCCTGGGACAGGTATATTCACCTACCTTAGTTCTCCTGTTTGGGGGAATTTATGCAATTCTTTTACATAGTATCACTAAATATATACAGCAAAGAACTGTTATCTAACTCATTCAGAGCTATATATTGAATGTGACACGCATCCACAGAATAAACTGTAAGTGGGAGAAGGTAGGAGCAATAAGGTGGAGGTACTCTCTTACTTAGGGTCTTGCCATATTGTATGGGGCTTAGCAGAAGGAATGTGTCATTCTATTTTATTTTTCCCAGAGTTTCATTGCCCACCGATGGATCTGTATCTAGTAAAACAAAATTAGTTTTGCGGTCTGTCTCCACCAAGCTCATAGAAGACCTAACTTTAAGGCTTTCTGGTGATGTAACATTGATAACAGTGTTCCCAGCCGAGCCCAATCCTGTCAGTGGAAGCTATCAGAGAACAGGGAACTCTGGGAATGAAAATAGCCATGGTAATCTTGTATCCGTTATCCCAAGATTTTGCTACAAGTTCCCAGAGCTAATAATATTGCTTAATGTCATTCAAAAAAATTGAATCTACTGAATAATAAAAAAAATGCCAACACTAAATCTCTACTATTTCAGACTTAGCCAAAACTCTAATATTGCAACTTGGCTAAAGACAAACCATTATCCCTCTCTCCAACTGTAATACAGCTCTGGCTGTAATACAAGGTAGGAATATTCTAAGAAATAATGCATATGAACCTCTTAAATACATTAAATAAACACCAAATATTACTGCTGATCAACAAGATATATGCAAGACTCAAGCATGTGTTTTAATCACCAAGAGTTCATCTGTCACACCATACAATTCTCCCCATAAGAACTCATCAAGTTTTTAATGCCTGATCATGGAGCTAAGGAATGACAATGGGTAAACCAACCTGAGTAGCAGGTGTGGGCGACTTCCCTACAAGGTTGTTATCTGGTTTAATGGGATCAAAATCCAGATCCAATAGGCTGGCTCCCTCCTGGAAGGACCCAGGGGCATCAAACTTGGCAGCATTAAAGGAAAAAATCAGAATTGCTGGTTAGACAGTTAAAAAAGGTGGATGGTATGCGGAAGATGTTATCTGCAAACTGAGGGTGCAAAAGGTTATATATGAAATGTATGTTCATATATGTTGATTGGCTATAATGTGCTTAACACTTCTGCAAATAGTAGATAATAAAATTCAAATATTAACATTTTACAAAGCTCATGCACTGAACTTGTTATGCCACTGTCCTAGGCAGTCTATTAAAAGATCAGTTTCAAGTTCCATACATCCATACAAGGACTCCTTGACTCTCAGGCTTCACTGCTTCAAACCTACAAGTGGACCTACAATTTCCAGCACAACTGTTGTATTGATACCACATTTTTGGTTACCTTAAAAAAATGATTGGATAGCACTTTCTGTGAAAATCTCTAATGTAGTCTTACAATGTTTCTGTGCCACCATCTTTTTCTTTCTTTAAAACCTATTTCTGGTAATTTATTTATCTGAAATGGTATAGGGCCTCCAAATGGTATAGGGGGTTGGACTAGAAGACCTTCAAGGTCCCTTCCAACTCTGTTATTCTGTATCTAAGTGATTGCTCTACTATTCTACCATATTAAGACAGTTTGCTTACTGGGCTCTTATTTTTAATAATAATAATAAATTACAGAATACCATAAACATTCAGGATATATTCCATCCAAGCAAGACAGAATATTATCAAGTGATAATATTAAACAACATTTTCATAATACTGCTTAATGTAATTCAAAAAAAGCCCCTAAATTATTTCCTAATTTTTACTGGGTAATACAAAACAATTGTCAACACCAAATCTCTACTATTCAAGTAACTGAAAACAAAAATATATCAGTTAATGGGTATCTGGTATTTTTCAACTAATGCAATCTGATAATATATATGCATATTTCATGCAAAAATTGTCTAGATGATTATATAGCATATTACTGTAATTTCTTAATTTTTACTTTCTTTATAAAAAGAAGCAAATCCACCAATTAATTCAGCTAAGATGTTTCCTGTTCCTTCACCTCCACAATATAAACATTAAACATTCATAGTTAACCCTTATTTTCCACCTAAAGGGTTCTGACAACAGTTTGTTTGGAAATAAGGTCCAGTTTTTAAGCTTTGTGTACATGAAATAAAGTTTTGAAACGAGATCATAGCGATGCTGGAATCTTACCTGTCACTTGCACCAGATGTTGAAGAGTCTTCATCCTTGACAGTTTTCTCTATCTTCCTAAATAATTGACCCCACTAAAAATAGAAATGTGTCCACACCTATCACTCCCCACCCCTTATCTACTAAAAATTCAAGTTTTTTTCTAAAGATATCTCCAGTTCAAGTATCCTATATTCTGAACCTGTCCCAGTCAGAATGTTCTGTTTAAGCAAGGGTTTTTATGCAAATACATACAATACAAAACATGGCATAAAAATGCTTGAGGCATGCTACAGGGAAAGGATAGGAGCAGACAAGGATGGAAAGACTGATCAGTGGCCTACGGCTTTCTCAAACATTAAAGCATAGACAAATTTTACCATTGGAATTCCTGAATGGAAACAATTCTGTCAAAAAAAATCCCATAAAGTTCAAATTGTCTTATTTTTTTAGCCTCAAAAAATAAAACAGAAATGCTTGCTTATGAGTTAAATTTGTCTTCTGTCTGTCACTGAGAACAACACTTGATAGGACATGTTTACTCCAACTATATATGGGAGTTTTTAAGGGCTAGAATCTTTGTACATCTGCATATACTTAGGGACTGGAAAAATAGCAACCCAGAAGATGTCTTATTTTTTTTCTCATGTCTTTTCCCCATTCTAAATCCCCATAACTTCAGAAGCTCTTTGGACCACAAGGGGGGAAAAAGAGACAGACACAATATCTAAAACTTTTGCCTACTATGCTTGCAGCAGTTCAAAAGGGGAGTTTTTTAGATAGAGAACAGAATCTTCTAAGCTTCTGCAAGGCCTAAATTTTATTTAAACAATAAACCAATATCCCAAGTGTAATACTTCAGTCTATAGAGAGAAACACAAATGTTAAGTATGTTAACATGATGAACTGGTCATTTTTCCTTTCTTCTATGGGTTTCCAGTTGAGTCTGAAAGGTCTCTGATACTTATCTGACGCTCACTGCCAGTGTTAGCACATGTCAGGATGATTCCATATTACTCTTTGTCTAGTACTAACTGAGAACTGAAGTTTTACAAAAAAAAATAGATTGAAAACTTGGTAATAGTCATTTTGTATCTCACTTTCTATCCCAGAGTGAAAAGGAAATTCTGATCCACCAAACTATTGAACACTACGTGCAGTGTCCATCTGCCTCTGTGGGGTGTCCCCTCACATTGGCAACCTGAGGCCTACACTTGCCTTTTCTCCCAAATTCAGGCCCTTCACGCAAAGTTTCAGTCGTCGAACTGGAGGAAGAGGTAAAAGCCGCAGGCCACCGTGCTGAGGTAGGGAAGGAAGAATGGAGTCAGGAAACATACATTCTAGAGGTGCCATTGATTGCTTTTTATGAATATTTTTTTATAAAAGAGCATTTATCACAATGATGATGATGATGATGATGATGATGTTGACAAAAGTTGTGAGAATGAGGCCAGAAAACTGGTCAGGCTGCTTTTTTAATCTCATCATAGTATCTAAAGTTGAGTCATCAAAAAAAGGTTCACCTATTGGTCAGGTAAGTCCCTTAGCAAATTTGATTTTAGAGATTAGCTTGGGAGGTCTTGAGATTCTGAAGGGCTGGTGAATGCTAGTCATTTGTAAAAATAATTAAACGCAAATCATTGGGCTAGGGAATGAGCTCTCTCAATATAATCCCAAACTCTTAAAACCATTGGCAGAGAGAACATTTATCACGTAAAATAATTGCCAAGAACAATTGCCCATGCTTGTTTTGAATAAACAAGGAAGGCTCACAATGAAACTTCAGATTACTCTTGCACAAGCTTTTAAAAAGGCACAGTCCTGCCCATGTATTAGCTGAGAAAA
Source organism: Protobothrops mucrosquamatus (assembly GCF_001527695.2). Taxonomy (NCBI): domain Eukaryota; kingdom Metazoa; phylum Chordata; class Lepidosauria; order Squamata; family Viperidae; genus Protobothrops; species Protobothrops mucrosquamatus. The sequence goes on along the minus strand of NW_015386330.1, from coordinate 622,394 downwards.
ATAACAGCACAAAATGATCTCACCGCCACTGCCTTTTAAAGGAAATCAAGCAAGTGAGAAGCCCATGTTTGGCGCTCCAATTCACACTGTTCAACTCCATTCTTTTGGATAAGGGAGATTTAAATGTCAAGAACTTCATTTGTGTCAGGAATTCTCAAATATTGTGGGACCAAAGCTCACCATAAATAAAACTAATGATTTCCATTGGGGGAAAAAATAAATACAGCACAATTATATTTTAATTAATCAACCATTGCCATCTTGTAACTGTCCACTGCAAATCCATGCAGACAAAACAAGGAGCAAAGTCCAGATTGAGTTTTGACAGTGCTCTGACTTTGTCTGGACAAATTGTGTCAGATTAAAAAGAAGAAATGTGCTCAGGTTATCCACAGCCACCTGGGGGTTCCAACCCATTGTGTGAGAATTTCTATTTAAAGAGTGGCTCAAGTGCTAGGATTATTTGATGTGAATGTGTTTTAAAAATCTGTTGTCTTGATTTCTATGCGTTTTGCAGTCCACTCCTCCTCCCCCACCCCACACACTTCTCCTATTTAGTTTGGAAATCCTACTGAAGGATGCCAAGGAAGAAAGCAGGTACTCTGTTTATAATATATTTTCTTCCCTGTTCTATTTCCAATCAAGATCCCACCAATGTTTAGGGGTTCCGATTCACTATCCCTTTGGCCCAATTCAAACCCCTTTGATTGCTTACCCTCTGAACAATTTTCTTGGCCTGACACCTCTAGTAGGGAAAAGAGGGGAACAGTGGAGGGGAAACAATAGAAGAGAGGTCAAGAGAGGGAAGGGAAGAAGGAGAAGCTAACCTGTGAGGGGGTTGTCACACTGATCTCTGGGACAAAATTGTCATCAAACAGGTTGATGATGTTCTCCTGCTTCATCTCCTTGGATGGAGTGAGTTTTGGAGGTGGTGGCACAGGAGGGCCTTTCCTCAACTGCATGCAAGTGAACATATGGCCACGGCACAAACAGCAACACCCAAAAAACCAGAGACAGGAACCAGGTTAGCAGAGTAAAAACAATTGCACACTCATATTATGTACAAAGAGGGTCAGAACAAAAACACATGGCAATAAGGGAAAACAATCACACTCTTCCAAAAAGCTTTGCATCATTAATTACACTTCAGTCGTGGGCAGGTTTCCCTTCTGCAGAGGAGAAGCGTAACATAATTAATATGCATAAGATAGGTCATGCAAACATATTTAGAGTCTGTGCAACTTTCTGGAACAACAAGATGGGAAATTGCATATTACTATTTTTTTTTTAAAGTTCTATGAAGCCAGAGAAGCTAGCAGCCCTACATTTGTGGAAATAGCTACTTCCATAGAGAAAAGGGTTTCAGATTCCAGTGCAGAAGACTTCCAATAATGTAATACTCAATCATTATAATGTGATAATAATACTGCCAATTACATTACTCAATGTTAACTAATAGAAATTAGTTCTGACTATTTTGGAATCATGACATCACACACAGTAGTAGAAGAAATTGAGCAGATCTGAGAATCCCTGTTCTCCTACATATTTTACATTAAGGACTTTCATTCCTTTTGGTATCATCAGGTACACAGGATCACACCAGTGGGAGTATCACATATTGATTTTCTCTTTTGTACAATAACATTCTTTCTCAGATCTCTTCACAGTCTTAGGTTTCTAAATTAGTTGGGATGAATCTCAGTTCTAGGTAGAATGTCAGAGCAGTAAATTGATTTTCAAAATTCAAAATAATTTGACTGTTCTAACAATGTTTCTCCATCAGAATGATATACAAATCTACTCCGCCCTGACTAAAAAAATAAATATGCCCAAATAAAGGTTTTAGTAAGAATAAGCCACTAGTCACAATCGGTGTGTGCTAGGTCACGGGAAATGCAAAAGGACAATTCACACAATTTGCACACTTGCCTTTTGGCAGTTCTTAGAACTTGATAAGCTTGTTCTAAATTTGACTGCATTCTTTTTTTTCATTTATTCAGTTTTATTTATGATCAAAGAACCACCTTAAAAGTAAAAAACACAACTGTGCAGAGAAGAAAAAACAATGATGCAAAAGATAAATAATAGATTATTTTTCAGAATTTTTCAAAAATCAGTGATGATTGAGCAAACATATGGAAACTGACCACCCAATTCTATTCCTAAGCCTACCTGGGACATCTAGCAACGATTGTATTAATCTTTTTGAAGTCCTGTATAAAATGGATAACAAGGTAATATATAGGGTATCCCTCCTGGCCCGCCTTGATCCCTCAGTGGCCTTCAATACCATCATGTTATCCTTTTGGGCCAAGTCAAGGGATTAGGTGTAGGAAGTAGTATTATGACGGCTCCTTTCTCCAGGTTCCAGTCAGTGGTGGCAGAGGGGAGCGGTTGAGCCTGAGCTCCCTATTTTGTGAGGTACCTGAGGGCTTTACCCTTTCCTCATTCTTATTTAACATTTATGTGAAAACACCGGCTGAGGTGCCAGAATATAATATCACTGCTACGTTGCTGATTCCCAATTGTACACCTCTTTCCTCGGCCAACCTAGGAAAGCTTCAAGGTCTTTTCCTAGGGCTTGAAAACTGTGGGGGTCTGCATGGGAGAGAACAGACTTCGGTTCAACTCTGGCAAGACATAGTCACTGTGGGTTTTAGGGTCCCCTGGTTTGGGGAATTTTCCATTCTCCTCAGTCAGTCAGAGTTGGGGTACCATCTGGGGCTCCTCCTAGACTCTCAGCTCTTATTTGAAGAGCTGATGGGAGCTGAAGAGTAGTGGGGGGAGGCTTTTGCACGACTTTGTCTTGGGTGCCAACTGCACCTTTTTCCTGGATTGTGTGACCTTGCCTTAGTCATCTCCTGTTTGGATTACTGTGATTGTGTTCTGCATGGTGCTAACCTTGAAGAGCACTCAGAAGCTGCAGCTGGTTCAGAATGCAGCAGTGCAGGCAATTTTGGTATTTCTCATTACACCCAGGTAACAACACTGGCTCTCAGTAGGCTTCTGAGTGCACTTCAAGGTACTCGTCATCACCTATAAAGCCTCTTCATGGCATAGGGCTAGGCTACTTGCAGGCCTGATTTTCTCCTATTGTTTCTGCCCGCCTCACCAGATCTAGTAGAGAGAGCACGCTCTAGATCCTTTTTATTGAACCATGCCATTTTGTTAAATGCCTTCTTAATGGCTGCACCTGCCCTGTGGAACAGCATTCCCACCCCCACCCCCACCCCCACCCCCCCGCTCAAGATTTGGAAAACATTGCAGGCCTGGCTGATCCCCTAGGCATTGGGGCCAGGGTGGAGATAAGCTCAGCTAGTATGGGTGTTTAAAACAATTGGGCACTGGGTGGTTACATTTGAAGGGTTTCTTGACCTTAATTCTGTAAGCCACCCATAGTTACTTGTGTGATATATGCAGATGTTATCAATAAATAGTTTATCATTTCTATTTCCTTTCATCTCTGTGACTAAATTCACTCAGCTCTTGGGATTTTATGGTATTTTCCCTCCCATAATATGGAGAGCAATGTACAAGTTTAGCCACGGGAAAGCATTCCAATGTCTGTCAGTAGTAATATTTGTCAAATAATTTGTGGGAGTAAAGGATCTCTCATTAATCCATCATCTGCTGTAAGTCAAGAAGGATTAGAACTCGTGTTCTTTTATCGTGCCTGACTGTCTGTCTGTCTGTCTGTCTGTCTGTCTCTCTCTCTCTCTCTCTCTCTCTCTCTCTCCTCAACAGAAAACCCACTGTGCTTCATAGCTTAGTTGATTTCAAATCCTCCCATTGTCTGAAATATCCAGATCCCAAAGGCAACAATTCACTTATAGTGCAGCATGAACTATGGAAATCTCTTTAAGGAATTTTGCCTCAAGAGTTTCAGGTCTTCTGCTGTTTCCAAAAATAGGATCTGTGAACCTTGCAGCACTTGGACACTGTTTTGGGACTTGAAAACCTTAAAGGAGTTACCATCTCAACTTGCAGAGAAGCATAAGCTTCGCTGGATTTCATATGAGACAATTTCCCTTTCCTAATCTGCTCTTTCAATTCTTAGACCAGTGTTTCTCAATCTTGACAATTTTAAGGCATGTGGACTTCAACTCCCAGAATTCCACAGCCAGCAATGCTGGCTGTGGAATTCTGGGAGTTGAAGTCCACATGCCTTAAAATTGTCAAGGTTGAGAAACACTGGTCTAAGACAAACCTGCAAACTTACACAACTGTGCATTCCTCTCTACTAATTATGTCTTTGGCACTACAAACCATTGGCCTGTCTCTTTCTATTTCAATTTCAGGGAAGAACCTATCCCAATGTCATGGCCCCGTCAGAGGCCAGTTCAGAGGAGGAGGAAGAGTTGGTGCTGGGACCATCCAACAGGGAATGCATGGCAGGGGCTGAGGATGATGCTATCCCGGGCCCCTCAGGCACAGGGGAGGATCAGCTAATGACCAGCAGTGGTGCTGATAGGCAGCCAATCTCCTCTGACAAGGAACAGCTGCCTGCTCCACTGAT
>NW_015386330.1:577129-617787 GCF_001527695.2 Protobothrops mucrosquamatus | reverse complement strand
GGGGAGAGTTAGTCTTTGCCAAACAATTGTTTGTTTTGGCTTGCCCTCCCCTGGCTTTTAATTGTGCCTGTTGCTGTTTGCCTTGCCTTGCTTGGAAGATTGCTTTTCTCTTGTGGCCTGCGTTTGGCCTTTGTTTCACTGGGGCTTTGGAACTGCTTCTTTTCTTGGACCTGTTCCTTGTCCTGAGGACTGCCCTTCAGTGGTGGGATTCAGCTGGTTCACACAACTTCGGCAGAACCGGTAGCTAATTGTTTTGTTGTCCAGGACCAGAATGGACTTCCGGAAGTGGCATCCACACAGAGAACTGGTTGTTCACATATTTGTTGCCCTTGTATTGGGCCTGGACCCTGCCTGGTGGATTGGACTTGGAACCCATGACCTTGCCCTGTGGGCATGCTTTCTTGGTACTGTGGGCTTTCTTAGTACTATAGGGGCTGTTTTGGGGGGGAGTGAGGGTGGCTGCCTTCAGGATAGCATGAAGATGAAGCCTTATGGGTTGTTGGAGGGCTGGAACACTGATTAAGAGAAATAAAGAACTCTCTAGAGGCTTGCTTTGACCATCTTGGTCATAACATCCAAAGAATTTCATGTCCCCATAGGAAAATACACATTATCATTGTATAATGGAAATGGCTCTGCTTGCATTCCATCAGGTATACTCTCCTTCCTGGTCCTCTTCCACTGCACCATTCAATGAAAATAAAGATGTGTCAAATGTCACTCACCATAATTAGTCCTTTTATTTTTAGAGCAGCATGGCTGATCCCATATTGGAACTTTTTTCCTAAATGGGCGGTTCTTGTTATTCCATAAATTATTTACTTGAGTTAGCAGTCACAGTGGGAAAACAAACATTAATTAATGTTCACCCCTTCGTGTTTATTTCTGTGATATTGAAACTCTGCTACGCTAAATTCAACTCATCTACAAGCAACATGATGCCAGAGTTACAAATCAAGTTCCTAAAAGAAAGGTCCTCTGACTTGAAATAGCAGCCAGCAGTCTTTCAAAAGACCAGAGATGTTCATTGCAAAAGAGTAATCTTGTTTTCCATTTGCTGTAGAGTCACATCCTCTGCTAAATTTATATTTAGGTCAGTACATGTTGGTAGATTTTTTCCTCTTCATGACCTGCAAGTCATGAAGTTTGCAAGTGACCATTTCAGAATATGACCTATTTAATGTACAGTGATAGTTTTTTTTAATGGAAATTGCTATCTGATCCCCTAAGAACTTTATCTATGTAAGCTTTATTCTCCAGGGCCTGCCAATGTTTGCATTTCAAATGTTTTCATTTGAGCATCCTGGGTAGATTCTGGGTAGAGCATCCTACAGTTTTATTATTCTTTGTTTAAATCAGTTTAAATTCATTGTAATAAAATGGCACTTAATCAGCGGATCCATGGATATTTATATTGCCATTGTCACAACATTTACAGTTGGCTCTGCTGCTATACAAACAGCTGTTAACAAGGGTTTTAAATTCCCTAGTTTAGAGATATCTGTTTCTTCTTTTATGGAACTATTTTATAATGCAGTTTTAGATGAAGGAATTGAAGGGGAACTCATCAAATTTGCAGATGACACCAAACTGGCAGGAGTAGCCAACACCCCAGAAGACAAACTCAGGATCCAAAAAGATCTTGACAAACTTGAACAATGAGCCCTATCCAAAAAAATGAGTTTCAGTGTGGAGAAAAGCAAAGTTTTACATTTAGGCAGGAGAAATCAAAAGTAAAAGAACAGACTAGGCGAGACCTGGCTTAAAAACAGTAACTGTGAGAGAGACCTTGGAGTCCTAGTGGACAATTGCTTGACCATGAGCCAGCAGTGTGTAGCAGCAGCCAAAAAAGCTAATACAATCCTGGGTTGTATAAACAGAGACATAGAATCAAGATCACGCAAAGTATTAGTACCGCTTTATAAAACCTAGTAAGACCACACCTGGAATATGGCAGCCAATTTTGGTCACCATATCAAAAAAAAGATGTTGAGAGTTTGGAAAAAAATCAGAGAAGAGCAACTAAGATGATCAAAGGCCTGGAAACTAAAATATACAAAGAATGGCTGCAGGACATTGGGTTTGGCTAGTCTAAAAAAAAGAAAAAATAGGGGAGACATGATAGCAATATTCCAGTATTTGAGGGGCTGACATAAAGAAGAGGGGGTCACATTATTCATCAAAGCACTAGAGGGCAGGACAAGAAACAATGGTTGGAAACTGATCAAAGAGAGAAGCAACCTGGAATTAAAGAAAAACTTCCTGACAGGACAATTAACCAGTGGAACAGCTTGCTCCCAGAAATCGTGGGCACTCCATCACTGGAGATTTTTAAAAAGAGGCTACTAGACAGTCACTTGTCTGAAATGGTATAGGTTCTCCTGCTTGAGCAGGGGGCTGGACTAGAAGACCTGCTTCCAGCTCTATTCTGTTCTAATCTATTCTTCTAGATTCATCACTTGCAATTTTTCCATGCTTATCAGATATATGCATTCATGGATGTGGTTCTACATTGTATTTGTCTTCTGAGGGCGTTCGCACACTCTGATTGTCTGCTGCAGCTGTTTTGTTACCTTTTCTGCAAACAGCTGCATGCTTTTTTTTACAGCAGGCACCTGAAGTACTTTATAAAAAGCGGAAATGAATGTAAGAGTCTATAAAATCCCTTAATATTGCTACATAAAAAATAAATTAAAGCAATTTGACATTAATTAGCATCAATGGGATGGTGAAATCATTCTAATTACTATGTTTATTATTTCTTCTAGAGCTATAATAATAGATTTGCAGCATAATATCTGACTCAATAAAAAGATTGTCCTTTTGAGATTCACATTTCATTTTCATTTGAGACTTTCCTGGTAATCACTCTGTGGCAGGACAGGATTAAGCCCAACTGATGCCCCAAGCACAGTCCCAAAATACTGCCCCTCTCTGAAAGGCATGGGAAGGAAACAAATGTGATAAATGACAACAACGTCAAACCAAACTTTAAAACTTCAGTCATTCACCATGTCAAAAAAATGTATAAGAATGCAAATTAAAGTCAAATATGGAAATTAAGGATAATTCGTGTGGGTATCAGGAAGGGCATCCAGCCAGTAAATGCTTGAACTCTGTTCAGTCACCCCCGATTCCGCCCAAATGCAAGGGATTATAGGGTCATTAAAAGAAAATAAACAGGAAAATAAATGGATGATAATTACAAAAAAAAAGATGACTCAAGGGTGGCAAGGAAAACAGTTAAGGGCAACAATTAAGAGCATGATACTGGAGGGGAAGAGATTCTGTGCTGCCCCCCCTTCACTTGGTGTCTTACGCATGTACTTATTTTGCTTAATGGTTAATCCAGGACTGCTCTGTTGAGTAGGAAAGGAATCTTGTAACATGAAAGAATAGATATATAGTGTGTATTTGTGTGTGTGTGTGTATGTGTGTGTGTATATACACACTCATACTGTATGTATCTTATAAGTATATACATATATATATATATATACATATATATATACTGTATGTATCTTATAAGTGGTTTCTATAGCATTTTACAGTGCTCTTAATCATTGTTCTTAGAGTTCATAAACTGTATTTCTCTGCAATATTAATTTAGATATTAGCTTTTCACCCCAGACCCTACAAACTACTATCTTATTAGGTTCTTTGTTACATTTTATCTTCAAAGTGTTGGTACTATTAAAGGTTCTACTTACAATTTTTCTAAAGTGCAAGGTTGGTATATATCCTATTAAATGGGACATAGTCTACATCACTGGTGTCAAACTCAATCGCATCATGTGATGTATCATGAGGTTTTTTGCCTTTGCGGAGCAGGGGTGGGTGTGGCCTGCATGTGACGCATCTGGCCCGCGGGCCGCCAGTTTGACAGCCCTGGTCTACATCATACCAACCTTTTGGGAGGAGATTAATTTGTTTGACCTTTTGCGTTTTTTTCTCTCATAACAATGTTATTTTAAATTGGAATGGTGCATCCTTGTAATGACAGAGCAGTAATTGCTCAGCTTTATTATTTTATGGTGACAGATATTGTATTCTAGCAAGAAGAACTGGAAGATAATTTGGAACCAAAACATTAAATATTTCATACAAGAACACAGAGTTTAAAAGATTAAACTATCTGCAATGTTTAAATATTGTATGTTATTTACAGAAGGCAGAGCTTTCTGTCAATGTCCCTCAAATTTTCAAGTACTCCTTTAAAATCTTACATCAAGATATATTTTTTTCCCTCCTAACATTAAATGTAATAATTTACCCCAGGTACACATTGCACCACTGTGCTAAAAGGGTCAGTTGTGTTTTCTCAGGGATACATGATTTGTTGATGCTTTATTCATACAACAATTATGAAGAGGCTGAAACTAATCCTCTTACGGGATTATTTTAAGGCCTTTTGATTTTGCCTGTTGTTGAGCATAGTGAGCGATAACAAGCTTCACTATGCATTGAAAGAGAAAGGCCAGCTGAGGGCAGTGTGCACCACATATGTTTTCTCCTTCTGCAATAGTGTGAGTAGCCCCTTCTCCTCAGAGTAAGAATCTTTCTTAAGTATTCTTTCTTTTGGGAGGTGGGGGTGAAAGATGTCTAGAAAGAACAGTGCTTTTAGTGACAGCTGCAGATGGTAGGACAGAAGCTTTGCTGATGGTGTCTACGCTACTCTTACTACTACTTCTATTCAGAGTTTGCAGGATGCCGTAGTGTTTCAAAAACTTTCTTAATCTAAGTCAAAATTGAGAAGAAAGTGGGTATGTACAACATAGGAATAGTTGCTGAAGATAAAAGAGCCTACAACATTGGTGGGGAAGGATAGAAATAGATTAGCTGAGTTATCCATTCTCCCTTATGGCTTAATATTCTGCATTGTGTTGAATAGAATACACTAGATCAGTGATGGCGAACCTTTTAGAGACCGAGTGCCCAAACTGCAACCCAAAACCCACTTATGTATCGTCGGGTGCCGGGTGGCCTTGGCCCATTGGGTGGGCGTGGCTGCGGTGATAACCGCAGACTGGGTGGGATTAAAAAGTTCAATCAATCAATTCCAACTTTGCAAGATCTTTTTTTTTCCGCGAGAAGTTGAAATTGATTGATTGATTGCACCTTTTTTTTTTTGCACACAGCAGCAGAGGCCTAGAGCAAAAAGGTTTTATAAAACCCAGCTGAAGGCCTAGCACTGGGGTGACGACGCGCGTGCCCACAGAGAGGGCTCTGTGTGCCACCTGTGGCACGCCTGCCATAGGTTCGCCACCACGGCACTAGATATTTATTATAATGAATCTGATTTTTGTTGTTAATGGATATTTTCTACGAAAAAAATCAATAAAAACAGGTCAAACTACATACCTCATCATTTTCTACAATTTATGAAACAGAAAATCTTTATTATTAGTTCTCTCCAAATTCTTGGAAAGATCTGAAAATCATTTCTCAGCATAGGAATAAATAGCAAAATTCTACAACATATACAAGCCCAGCTCAAAGTGTAGAACACTAAGCAGTCTTCTGGCTATAAGGCCATTAATCTGAGGAGATCTACATCTTATGCATTCTGGTGTCTCCCCCACAATGATCTTTCCTTCTCATCTCCCGCACTGTTTTAGAAGACAAGGTGCTGTTGATTACTACAGGGTCACAACTATTGCTCATTGCTTTGCTGTTTCTATTTCTACCCGGATGGGAAGGAGGAATAGAAATAAGCTGCAGTGAGTGAAGAGAGCATTTCCAAAAAGATACAATTATTTAGAAAAAAAATCAAGCAACAGAGATTGCTGCTCTCACAATAAATTTGGAATCAATAGCATACATCCCCGAGAGCTTAACATTTGTTTAAGTATACTATCCTTACACCTCAGAGGATGGCTCTGAATTGTTTGCTCATTTAAAAAGACACCCAAGTTGTAGCCTAGTTACCAAGCGCAATGAGGTATTTGTGTATGTCCAGATACACTTTCAGTACATCACATTAAAACTCAGATAACTCATTTGCAAATTGGGTAGCTTATTACATTAATGATCACAAAAAATGTTCTAAACTATGAAAATGATTTCAATTCAAGTTTAGCCAAGTGACTTATTTAAAACTCCAGTAAGACAACGTAGTAGCAACATTGTTAGAGTTAAAAAAGAAAATAAGAAAATAAAGAAGTATTTAAAAAGCAACCAAAGAACTTTTCAAGATTGGTTAGAACTTGCCTTAGAAATCAGAGAGAGAAAGATGAAAACATTTGCAGACATTAAACATATACATTATGCTACTATATTCTACCAGCATTGTCTCAGCAAGTTGGTCTAAATCACGGGTGTCAAACTCGCCACGTCATGTGACATGTCGCGACGTGTCGTGACTTTTTTCGCATTGCCGGAACTGGGGTGGGCGTGGCCTCCATATGATGCAGCCAGCCCATGGGCCGGCAGTTTGACACCCCTGATCTAAATGAAAACTACTCACACAATGGCTGGCCCCGGGGCATACTTTTAATTTTATTTTACTGAAACAAAACAATTCTGCAAATGTATCTCAAGTAAAATGTACTTGTTATAATGTATTATTAACTAAAATTGCTGCTAGACAGCAACTGGGCCGGTTCTTATTAGCAAATTAATAGCATAAACATGGGGACCAATTTCTTGTCCAAATGACTATTATTTCAGTCCAACTGGAAATCAAATACACAAAGCAGCATATTTCCATTGCCCTATTCATAGATGGAGTAAGAAATCTCATCAAAAACAGTGCTGCAAATATTGTTCACACTGTTGAACCAAACAGTCATTTATCCACGTTATCTCTAATTATAATTAGATTTTACATCCTTCATATCTGAGTTTTAACATACTTCCAAACTGACTTTAAAGATTCATTTTGAACCCAGAGTACCTCTAATACAGATCTTGGCTTTTTCCTTCTCCCAAGAACACTGCTCTTCACTGACCAAAGAAGGATTGATACATGTATTCTGTTTGCAACTTTGATTAGTAGTTTTATAAAAACAGGGCAACCACATTTTTTAAAAAAATGACCACATGTCAAGGCAGGGTGGGGTATTTCTACAATCAATCTGGAAACTAGAGATATAATGATATGTATGCTCACCTAGGAATAGTGATTGAATTATAATGTCTTATAGTTAATTTACCTAGATCCACCACTACTCTAATGCTTTCATAATTTATTTCATATAACTATAATTAAATTCAAACACATTCATCTGCTGGCAAATCAGTTATATTTTTAACTAGCAGTTGGCTCTCAAAAGATTGTTTGATGCTGAAATTACTAGAACAAAGCTACTTTTGGGAAGCCAAAGTGAACTTGGATTAAATCAGATGAAAGCCACATTGACAGATATTTAGCAAAAATAAATAAAATGTTCATTTTTAAAATAAAATAATATAAGTATACATGGGCATCTGCAGAGGAGGACAAGTAGGAGTCAAATGAAGACCCAAGTATGATGATGTTATCTTGCAAGTCATGTGACTTGCAAGGACATAATGTCATTGTTTGCATGAGAAATCATGTATGTTTGATGTCATTTCCAAACACAGGATGCAGTTGGTAATGCCTTTCCTTTAATAAGGACATTAAACAATTTGCAAAGAGAAGGCTGTAATAGTTCTAATGGAAAACCTCTTCTGGTCTAAGAGTAGCCTTCAGTTTATTATCAATGTCTAAAAATTATCAATGTGCCTGAAAATGGTTCAGGAAGCTTAAATATTTCCATTCTACTACCCCACCCAAACCTTACTACCTAAGGTTGACTACTTTACTCAGAGATTACACATGTAATTCTAAATTACACATTTAGAATTACATTTTATTTAGTTAGGTCTTTTTATTTAGTTAGGTCTTTTCTTGCTCTTATGAATAATTATACATTAATTACATAATACAAACTAGATTGTTTCCAAGTAGAACACTGAATTAAGAAATGGCAGCTTTAGAGAGAAAGTAGCAGTTTGCCTAAAACTATTAAAAAACCTGAACTGGGAGGGGAAAAGTATTTGATCTGTAGATGAAGTCGAACTGCACTCTGTAACAAAAATATGAACACATGTAGTAGAAATGTGTAAATTCCCAAGGAAAACACAACAGCAGCGCTCACTACCTGAGAGGGAGACTTGGGGATGCCTCCCCCAGGAGCTTCCAGAGTGGATGGCTCTGGTTCATGGTTGACGGCCTTGATCTCAGGGCTGGTGATGGGAGTCCCATCAGGTGGAGATGAAGGAGTTTTGTTTACTTTGGTGCTGTCACTGTAAGAAAAAAGAAAAAAAACCAGAAAGCACTTCTCAGTTCTCATCTGAATAGGGTTTTTTTGTATTTCTTGGAATAGACTGAAATGCTTCTTTCACTTGCACTGTTTGGAATACCTCTACTGATATTACTTTAATTTATAGTAAAGTGCCTAACATCAAAAGAAGAGAAAAACAATGTAAGGTTGAAGCACTGCCAAAACCTAACTCACAAAACATTCAACATATGGCTAATTTAAGGGATGAGCAGTGCTAACAATGGAAACTCTTAGAACCAAATTATGTGATGCCTTATATGTGCATGTACCTTGGTTATGCCTCTAAATGCAGTAAACAACAATGGTGTTGATGGACATATGGAAATCCAGTATAATCCCCTCCCCAATAATAATTGGGATTATGTGTCACAGGAAGCTACTAAAGAGATTTTCTATCCCACACCAAACAACAGACAGGAGAGGGGTAGTGTTTGAATTGCAATATATAGGGGGGGAAAGAATTTTGATTTTGATTTTTTTAAATCAACATCTCTATTTCCTTCCATGTTCTGATCTAAATTGTAATACACGCAGTGCCAAAGTTTGTCTACCATATAGTTTTAGCTCTTAAACACCTCTTGGATATTCTCTTAAGATTTAAGTAAGATGATTTTCATTATAGATTAAAAATAAGCAGACCTCTGAGCTCCAAAGAAGTATAGAAATTTTAGTCTCCTAAGTAATTTTATATATGTGTGTAATCCTGCAGTGTTCTGTGTTATACAGTGAGTACTTTGAAATTAAACCAGCTAGCCATGTGGCTTAGAGGGACGAGAGAACTGATTTCTTATTTAAACAACACAAAGGAAAAGCTTAAAAAATGGACCTAGCCCCAAAAAACTTGCTTTGCACACTACATTTTATCAACTAAATATTCAAATATTAGATTTAAAATAAAAATAACAAAAACACTGATATATAGCAATAGAATTTTTTTAAACTCTCATAGCATTTCTACTGTTAATTTGCACTGGGAAATAAAATGTCCTAAATTCATTAGGACTTATGCTTTTGTAAATATTCTTGGTTCTAAGAGGTTCTAACTATAACCAGCTGGAGATTTATGCGGAAGATGAGGATGTAAGTAATCAAAGATGAACTACCAAATCACATCTCAATTATGTCCATTTTTTCTGCCTCAGATTGTGTCTCCAAATCTTATCAAAAGACAGACAGCTGGTAGAAAGAAAACAACTGAGAAATCTTTTTTTACACATGTTTTATCACTTCATCATAGCAGCCATCATGCATATTTACTCAGCAAGCTAGTTAGTATAGAAAACACTCATTACAATAGTTTGTCATAAAACACCATGTACTCCCAAAAGCGATTTAGCTTTTTCTCTCTATTGAAATCCATGTCCTTTCAAGGGAACTATTTTTTTCTCTATACAACTGATATTCATCTCTTTGGGATAGATATCATGATTTGTGACCACAACACACAAACAAAAAAGTGAAATTAAAAAAAAGTTACTTTTCCAACTGACTTTCACAAAGGAACACCCAAAGTCATAAGGGCTCCTTATTCAGAATCTGAATGGAATAAAGAGATCATTTTCTTCCTTCTCTTCCCTCATGAACTGATGGCAAATACGTTTAAAAGGACACATCAATCATACCATAATAACTTGGCAGCCAGCTTCAAAATTCAAATATTTCTGGAGGCAAACCAACAGAATATGAATAAAAAACAGGAGCACTATTATAATTCACCACTTCTATTGTGGAAGACATGAGGAAATATGACCAAATTGTCTGGCTACATAACAATTTCTCTGAAACAAAAATCTATTTATCAATATATGAACTTGCCTATTCCTCAAAAAAAAAAAGCGGAAATTTTATCCATAGTTGCTCTAACTGCAAAGGTCTATCATCGTTCAGCACTGTTATATCCATTGCTGCAACGTATTAACTTAAGATCTTACAAAAGGATTACATAAGCTTTACAAATATCAAGCAGAAATTTAAAACAAATTATACACAGATTTCTAGTGAAGTAGAACCTTTAGTATCCTTAAGCTAAGAGGCCTTAGTTTAAAGCTAACTTGGTAGCCCTACCAACTCTGCACAGTATGTGTAAAATATGGGCCCACTTCAGTTTGAAACATTAAAGGAAAAGCAATGCCCTTTTCTCATTTGGGAGGACCCACTATCATAACCCAGTAGAGCAAACAATGTTAGGTTATCTGGTTGCCTTAATTAGCATTTATCTCTAGGTACAGAGCACATAGTATTGCAGTTATCCTTAAGGAATGTATTAGGAAGCATAAAAATTGTCATCATAAACACCACAGATGATCTTCCACTGAAAATGTAGGGGGGGGGGGTTGGATTAAAACAAACAATAAAATATTTGGATTATTTAGACACACACAAAGACAATCTCAAACAATTCTAAGAGAAAGAGGTTTAAATCATGCAGAGAAAAAAGAAAAAAAAAACCTCTACGTTATCAAGCTATCAATGCACTATGTTGTTAGAGTGCAGCCTGGCCTTTGCTTTTGTCATCCAAATCAGATCACTTTGCCATTCTGGTACCTGCTCATCTTTTTCCTCAGCCTGGAGAAGAGTTTAGTTTTCTTTCTGTTGAGGACGGCACACGTAAGTGATCTCCATTACAACACGGCTCAACCAATGAGAAAGAAAGGTGAAGATTCCGTGCATGAGCTAATGCAATTACTGTGAAGATATTCGTTCATAGAGGAACTAGAATGTGGCCCAGTGGGTCATCTTAGCACAGTAACAGGTACCCACACTGGACATTTTTAATTAAAAAAATATACCCATTAAGTGCTATGTCAGTGCCCAGTGGATAGAAGAGGAAGAGAAGGATAGTTGTCACCACTCATCCTCAGATTACCTCAAAGCTGTACTGGAAAAGAAAAGTTGATTTGGAACAGGGCTGAGAAATATGCAATAGTTATAGCAGAGGGCTGTGTTTTGGAAACTGATGTTTCCTTATCTATCACAAGATCAATGAACACAGTGAGCCTTGAAAAGTTTGCAATTTGAGAAAACTGATCTTCTTTAAACATTAGCAATATGGGAATCACTTTCCAATGCGATGTTACAGCACTAATGTAATCTTAAAAGCTCCATACCCATATGGATTAGGTCAGTTACATATTTTCCTAATAACTATCCAAACCCAACCAGACACTAATTTGACATTAAATTATGGCATAGAATGGGCGAGGGTCTTTAAATGTGTCCTAAAAAATACGTTCCCACAAAACATAAATTGTTTGAACTACTGTTGTACTTCAGATGATGTCAGCTGAAAATAGATGTCAAATCTTTTGGGGTCCCCATGCCATCCCACAATATTTTTCTCATGATGGGTCTTCATGTTCTCTCTATACTGTTGCTGATATACAATTTTTTTCCATCTCTATTTTTAAAGTATACAGATGAGGTATTTTATGAAATACTTTTGGTTGTGAATTTAACTGATGGAATAGTGCCTAGTTTACATTTTGACTTTAATCTTGCTTTTTTTTCCCCTGAAACCTTATTTTTAGCTCCACTTCTACTGTTATGCCTAAACCAATCCTATTTAGCCAGACTTCATAGAAAAAACAAAACAAATAATTGTTTCAAGCATAGCATAACTCCATTCAGATGAGATATCAACAGAAAGGAATCTATAGCACTGAAATAATCACTGTGTTAAAATCACATCGATCCAAGTAGAAGGAACAAACAAAACTTCATTTAAACAGATCAAAGTAATAATTCTTGTCATGGTCACTATGCATTAAGAAAGCAATGATATGCATATTTATTTAAAAATCAACCCCACCAACTATAATGTGGCTTTCTCCCAGTTCAGTGTTTATGGTACATACTGTATCTACCTCCTAAACAGACCAGACCTATGTTTTTCTTTCTCTTTGCTTATTGTTAAATATATTTGGGAAATTATTATATATATTAAGCTTAATATTGCTGACTTCATTTATATATATATTTGTTCAGTCTCTCTCATTCTTTCTTCATCGTTTTTGTATCTTTCTTTCTCTTATCACAGATGAGTTATATGTAGTATTGAGTGAAAGTAATTTATAGAGGCTCTACAATTATGGTCTCTCTCACGCTCTCTCTCTGAAAAACCTAAAGCATTCCACTCATTGCCAAGAACACAAGAACTGCTAGATTTTCTGATATCAATTCATTTTCCAGATTCATCTTCCCTTTGTTCTATAGTGTGCGTAGGAGTAGTTTTGCAAAAATAAGGAAGCAAGATAACTTCAGTTTGCTTTCCAAAAGAAGTACAGTCAGGTCATGATAATCTTTTTCCTAATGATGGCTTGGCATATTGCATCTCATTAATAGAAACACAGCAAACCCCAGACTCAGAGCAGCTGGGAAACTGAGTTCCCAAACTGCTTCATCATTCACATCTTTGGATGAAAGTCAGAAACCATCTGATCCAAAAAAGTGAGGCCTACTTTCCCCTTAACTGTATGAATTGAGAGTTGGAGAAAATATTGTATTTGTATGCGTATGTGTGTGTATATGCATTTATAAAATATATACATAAAGACTTAGCAGATGTTATACTCTCTTCCTATCACTGCCTCTACTGGGAATTGGCTTTAACAGATCTAAGTGTAGTGAATATCTTTACAAAGAATTTCACAGTATTGTTCAAAAAATCAAATGAATTTAATAGTAAATTCATTAGTAAATACTAAATGCATCAATAATAATCATACAATATGGGGGGAGGGGTTGAATCAAAGAATGTTCACCAACTTTGCTTGAATTTCCTACAGCAATTCAAAAACATCCCTGCCCGTATAGCAAAACTAAAAATGTTGTGATCCATAGTATTATTCTTTGTGTGCATGTATAGGTCTGTTTTCCAGTTCAGATAAACACATTCATGATCATCTAAATGTAGCCACTGTGTATATGCCAGAATTGCATTTAATTTACTAATATGTTCAGCCTTATGGATGATACATTTATTGTGGTATAAATCTGATTTCTTTTTATGGAATTGTGCTAAAAGGTGTCTGATATGGAGCTGTGATCCTTAAGAATATAAATCATAAGTAACAGAGTCAAGGAGCTCAAAGGGCCAGCCTTTAGCCCCAGAGCTGAGAATAAGGTTTATTATTATTTATTATTATTTATATAGCACCATCAATGTGCATGGCATTTTACACAGTACAAGAGGACAAGTGCCTGCCCCGAGGAGCTTACAATCTAAAAATTGACAGAAGAAAACAACAGAGAAAGGGAAGGGAAATAGAGACAAGGATAAATGGGAAAAGAATATGTGATTAGTTCTATTAGACATACTTACGCTGATGTACACAAAGATATGGAAACCAGAATATTGTGTCAAGAAGACTATGTTATGACAGAATCAATTCTGGCAAATTAAACTTTAGCCCAACTGAAATGTATTTTTCCCATCATTGTATCTCCATCAAAACGTCAACTGCTAAATTTCTGAAGACCCATCTAGGGATAAAAATATCATAGCTGAAGTCTGAAGGGTTCACTCATAAGCAAACAGAAAAATACAAGGGTTCCTATTCTTTTCCAACATTTCTTCCTTTTTCCTGCCATTCTGGTAGTTATATTTTTAAAATATGTGTTTATGTAAAATTGTTATATACACACAAACACATATATCCCCATGCTCATTTTAATGTACATTTTGGTCTAGGTTTTGTTTCGGTGCAGACAGGAAAATGAACATTTAACCATGAAAAGCACTGGGAAATATTTCCTGGAATGCCAGGATGGAAGGAGAAAGAAACAATATAATATTATCAGAAGACACTAATTAGAGAATAAGATAGACAGACATGGTGCTGCTGCCCAGCTTTTAACAAAGAAAGAAGATTTTTTTTTCCCATTCTTCTTGAAAACTATACATTGGTTTACGTATACTAACCTTGGCTGAGCTTTAACAGGATAGGTGCTTGTTGCATGTTCTTTCTCTAGAGTCACAAGGACATCATTCAGGTTTTGGTTTAACTGAGACAATAAATAAACAAAAGTTCAAAATAGGAAAAGAAATTACAGGTCAGTATAACAAAGAGCCCATTTAGAAATATGTAAGTATACTCAGGATCCCCAAAGAGGGGTATTTTGCTAAGGGAAAGATCATGCTACTTATTTATATTACCTCACTGACATCACCAGGGACATCTTTTGAAACAGATGCCATATGAGCAAATAATAATATGTTTGGTTCATGTTTATTCATTTCCTCCTCCTCTGGCTCAGCTTCACATATTCATACTGCTCCAGGCTCTCCCATCCCTACAGACTCTGTTTCTCACTGGGACTTAACACCATCTTCCTTCTCTCTCTTCCCATCCCATTGTCCGCCTAGGTTGCTATGCAATCTTAGTCTGTCACTAAATAAGACATCAGGCCAAAGTAGTGGAAATGCCCTGAGGGAAGGAGTTCATCTAGGCTTGCAGCCTATGCCAGCCACTGCAGCATGTCCATGGGCCAATCTGACTCTAAAATACAGATATCTTTTGGCATCACTTTTGCTGGAGGAAAAATGGAAGAAGCAGGATCAGCTCTAATTACCCCAGAAAAACAGACTGATCAGGATTTTATCTCATAAACTGCTGCGCTGTTGCTGGAATGTATAGCACTTTTGATAAGTGTAATGTTAGTGTGGCCTGGTTCTAGCACTTTTACATTCAAATTGCTCCCATAAGCTATGGGGAAGCATACCCATACTGTCTGATCAATGTAAATAATGTGAAACTTCAGTTCAGCTTTACTATTAGTGGTCCACCTCTCTGTTTTTCTCACTTGTTGTAAAGACTTTAAATGCCTTAGCTCAGTGGTTCTCAACCTGTGGGTCGGGACCCCATTTGGGGTCGATCGACCATTTCACGGGGGTCGCCAAGCAAGGCTGTCCATCATTTTTTTTTGTCCGCCATTTTTTTTGTTTGCCATTTTTTTCCCCTTTTCTGGCGGGTGCCTTACCTCCCTTGGGCTGGGCCAGCTGGTGGTCAGCCTGCTCCGTCTCTGCCACTTGACAGCTACGCCTCAACCGGCGCAGGGGGCGGAACCATGCATGCGCGGTGCTCCCGGGCAGGGAAAGTCCTCGACTTACGACCGGTTGGGTAGTCCTCGACTTACGACCGGTTTAGTCCTCGACTTACAACCGGTTGGGGTCGCGGCATTAAAAAGGTTGAGAACCACTGCCTTAGCTGAACTGTAGCAGGAGCATCTTTTCCTAGCTGAAAAATGTCTACAGTATTTTGGAGGGTTACTTTTGGATGTCTGGCTACAACATCCATCTGATCATATCAGTGGATCAAATACCATGTAAATTGGCAGTTTCACTAAGCTTACTGCCACCCATACTATTAAATCTTCTTTGTGACTCAGAGTACATAATATTTATAGAGATATGCAATAGCTTAGAAATACAAGCAAAATACGAGATATACAATTTCCCTTCCCAGAGTGTCTAGTTTTTAGGACCATTTTTGGAAATCTCATTAATGCAAAGGCATGGAACCAGGCAATATCTGCCTTGAAAGTTTATATATAGAGATCTGAACTCCTTGTTGGAAGCTTGGCAAAA
Organism: Protobothrops mucrosquamatus; assembly: GCF_001527695.2. NCBI lineage: Eukaryota > Metazoa > Chordata > Lepidosauria > Squamata > Viperidae > Protobothrops > Protobothrops mucrosquamatus. Next base: position 601,893 of record NW_015386330.1, on the reverse strand, counting down.
TCTTAAATAATGTGCATAGCCGTATCTTTCAACAACGTTACCATTTTCCTCTTAAATACTTTTTTTCAATTTGTATTTAGTCATTTGACACCCCTTATGTCAACGCTGCTAACATAGGATGTTTTTGCTTTGACAACAGTTAAGAGATGCAACCATTTTCTTCTTATGTTTTACTTTTAGAGTTAGATGATGCTGGGGGGGGAGGAATGTGCATGAGAGTTTAGATAGACATAATAATACTGGACTTAGTGTATGAACCAAGGTTAATGAAATAAGAGATGATAAGAATTGGTGGCTGGAGAACTGCAGAGAGAGCCTGCATTTCAAACTAATTGGAGAATGTGATTTATGATTGTTAATTGAAGGAGGAAATTGTGCTTTGATACTATGTACTCAGGAGAGGGGAATCCAGTTTTTGGGACTGTGTTAGTGCCAACCTATGCTTCTCAAATAAAGATTCTTCAAGGTAAACAATGCCTCGAAGTTGTTTGAAGAGTTTCATCTGTCGGAACTATGACACCTTATATATTCTCCTTTCAATATTGACATGTTCCAATCTGCTTTTTCTATTGCCTGCTGCAGGATTTTAAATTCTAAGCAAAGCGGATTAAGTTGCAGGTTTATGTAAACGGATGCATATAATTTCCTTCTTTTACATTTACACTTTTAAACTGTGGTCTTCCTATTCCTTATCAAGTTATTTGTACAACGGAAGAGAAAGATCATTTATGCTGCTCCGAAGGTATAAATTCTTTATCCATGATATTAAAGTAAAATATGGCACAGGCACTGGAGAAATTCAGAACATGTTTCATTGGCAAGCAATTTTTGAAAAGCAACTGAATAGTTACATTGATCTACCTACAGAAAAGTAGATATATAGAAAAATGAGGAAGTAGGGCCTCATTTCCTTTCATTTTTTTCACTAACAGAACTTAAGAAAGCATGCATAATATACCAAGGCAGTTTTAGGCACTGTCCAAACTTGGAACTGTTTATCTTCTACAAGATTGCTACTGATTATGCCTTGAAAATATGCCTTAGACTGTTCTTAAACAGACAGTTCTTAAACTGTGTCAGCATCCCTGAGCATCATCAGCTAACGCAATTGCTTTCTAATAAAAAAAAGTAGAAAGGAGAACTATATGACATATCAATAGGAAGAAGAATGTCTTGCAACTTTACCTTGCCCATCTCCTTATGAAAATTCTCTTCTAAGCCAGCAATACTCTGGAACGTGTTGACATAGAAACCAACACGACTAGAAAATAAAAGAGTACAAGTCAATAGAGATATGGGCAGATGTTTATCCTTCAACTTTACCTCACTTTTTAATCAGCTTTCATGTCCTTGACTCCTCTCGCAGAATGGAATATGTGATTTAGCAAAAGAAATAGCATGGACAGAATACTTTGGTTGAGCTTCATTGGAGCAAAAACCAATTAAGATCTTGTAAATTCCTCAGCTTCTTTATAGGTAGAATAACGAGCATTTTTTCAGCGCTCACCTATTCCATAGTGAAGGCAGTTCTTCCTGAAGATCAATGTTCATCTCTTCAAATACTTTCTGGGCTTTTACTAATTCTTCTTCAGCCTGTGGGGTGTCAACAAACCCATATGCAACCATTCAGAAGACAGTTTACATAAGTTTCATATTGGTCACTATGTAGTATAGTGGAGATCTGGAAAGCATTTACTAGAATATGGGCTGGCAAACTACCCAGGTTTTTTAATGCAGACAAATGGAGGTGGTAACAATATCCCAATCTTTCCCAGGAGCCCAGTATTCTTACCTTTCAAGGTTTGACAAAGCTGATCAAGATCCCACAAATCCATCTCTCTCCCATTGAGGATTGAGGGAGAAGATTCTGACAACTAAGCTTTGGTCACTATAAAGAAAAACTGATGTCTACTTTGTACAAAGATAAACTAATCTTGGCCTCATTAGAATGCCAGTTAAAGTCCACTTGCACTTCCAGCTGACAGAAATGCTCTACATTGCCCTCTATTTCTTCAGATGGCCTCAGATGTTGGGCATCTGTTCCTAATAAAGGTGAGAATTCCAGTATGTGGCTGCATGAATGAAAATGGTTTATGTGGCTAATATGGGGAGTTACAAAAGGCGTATCTACAAAGCTACCTTTTACTCTAGTTCTTTCTCAGAACACATTGACAAGAATGTTGGAAATGGTGCTTTGCATACCAGTAAGGATTATTACATATACACAGACTTCTGGAATTCTATGAAAATGCAATTATGCAGTATTCATTCAAAGTAAAACTAAAAAAAATGTTTGATATTCCCCAGATGGTTAGCACTAGAACAAAGTTTTAAAGAGCCTAACAAAGTGCAAACAGTGGGGACATATCTATCTATAGGCTAGTGAAATAGAATATTTAACCAGTAAATGCACAGGAGCTTCATTTTATATCATATATGGTCTACCATACTATGGATAAATAGCGAAACTGGATTCTTACCAATTCAGTAGCAAGAAGAAAAAAGAAATTGCTTATATACCAGTCAATGGCAGGAATGTCAAGAGATCCCTAAGGACCATATACATGTAAGTCAAGGTGTCATTCTTATAAAGTGCTAGTATGTGTAACACAAGTCAGATTCTTTGGCTAAAGGATAAATATATTTTCTTAGTGAATATATATGCTAAGATATATTCTATAAAATTACCGTAGTGCCTGACTGGTGGTTTTTCTAAAAATGGGGGCAAGGTGTCACATGATTTCATATGATGAATGCCTGAATTAAGCAACAATCAGAAATTAATAGCAAAGTTGGGGGTTCGAAGTATACAAACTGTGTAGAACATTATTACTTGGAATCTTAAACTGAACTAGTCTACTTTTCCATTTTCAGCAGACAGGATTATTCATGCTCTAGGAACTAAAAAAAAAGATATCTACATTGAAATAGCCCAATGTTGTGAGACAGAAATACCCAAGGCAACGTTCACTCTATGAAAATACAATAAGAGGCTGTAAAACCCAATTGCAATACTATGGTTTCCCACAGGAGTCACCTTGGCAGACTCAATAAAATAATTATTATGACAATTATTTGTCTCTTTATCTTAAGACAAATTCATTAAAATAATATAAAATATAAAAATATTGAGATATGCTATACAAAACAATACAATACAAAATTGAACAGGCAAAAAAGGAATGCTACAGCAACTCTCTATCATTCTGTTTTTACAATAGCTGAGAAATTGCATGCAAAATGACAGAAATGGAATTTGACCAATTAACATGAAACACTGCAAGATATTCTTGAAATATAGGTTATGTTTTTATATCATTGCTTCTATATGATGTGTCATCTTTATTGACATTTGTACTTGTAAAGTGTTACTGTTATGTACTGCTTAAAGCTGTCTGGACTGAAGTGATATACAGTATAAATATTACACGAAATAAATATGCAAGCATGCAAGCATTCTAAGAACAAGCATATTCATTGGATTACAATAGTTCTTTCAATTCGCCTTTTTTTAACATATCAAATATAATTTAGAAACTAATCAATACATTGGGGGTGAAGTTCCTGTAGAACAAGTAATCTTAGTGATCTGCCTTTTCCAGACTTTTTATATTGAAATATTTTTTAATCTTTTATCTCTTTATCTCTTTTAGCTAAGGGGGGAGTAAAGGAGAGAAAATGCTGTGGAGATTGGAAGATAGGAAGCCACTTGGCCATGTCATATTTGAAGGTTGTTGGTTTCAAGCACAGCACATTCAAGTGGCCCACCTAATCCTTCTACCATGTTCTTTTCTTCTACTTTCCCTTACCCACCACCTATTAGTTGGTGGTTTATTAGTCCTATTAGTTGGTGGTTTAGCATTATGTCACCTCTGCATCATTTGCTAACATATAAGCTACTTGTCTATGTCATCTGGATTCACTTCAAATTTCAGGTGCCAACTTCTGCAGATTTATATTTTTTTAATTTGATTTTTTAAAATATTAGATTTCAATGTGACATTCTTCCCACTGAAGAATTCCAATGCTCAGCAAGATGAAACAGCTGCCTAGCTGATTCATGAACATAAAGAAAAAGAGTTTCTTGATACATAGTTGAATCTGGGCCAGTTTTACAAAGAAAGCATCTGTACGCTTTTAGCTAGCATTTCAATGGGGTTGTAGGAAGGCAGGAATTTGCTGTCTTAAGCAATTTAACTCATTAACCTTCCGGAATATATTCCAAAAGAGAACACAGCTAGAGTGATAATTTATTTCTGCTCTCTTGAGACACCTCCCGTCATCTTTCTGATAGAAAAATTTAAATCTACCTCTGTGTTATTTACTGCCTATCTTTGATAGAGATTATGGCTAGAAACAAGAAATTAAAAGTTAGCTCACTTACCAAAGGAAACTCATTTTAGAAGGTACACAAACCATATGTTTGTTTTGAATGTTTTGAACCTGAAATTTGGAAGTTCTGATGAACCATTCCAGGTGGACATTAGTAGTGGCTAAGGGGGGAGTAAAGGAGAGAAAATGCTGTGGAGATTGGAAGATAGGAAGCCGCTTGGCCACGTCATATTTGAAGGTTGTTTGTTTCAAGCACAGCACATTCAAGTGGCCCATCTAATCCTTCTACCATGTTCTTTTTTTCTACTTTCCCTTATCCACCACCAATAATAAAAACTTCCTCGGTTTCAAGAGCTGCAAATTTAACCAATTCAACCACACCTCTCTCCAATCTTCCCAGTGCCATATTTGTCCTGCCTCCCCTTATCTACCACTGATGATGTTTGGGTTCTGGCCCACTCTTTCCCCAAAGAAATCGCTGGAACACACATCTGGAGCAAAGACTTGCTTCAATCCAGATAAAGACCACCCAAAATTCTCATCAGTCCAAATTAATATAGCCAATGGTCAGGACTGATAGTAATCCAAGCCATCTGGAATTTGAGAAGCTGGGTTTAAAGTAGGCAGCAGTTAATTAAATGTATTCACTGATCAGTTCAGAGAAGCCACAAAAATGGAAACTGGTTTCTTTCATTCAAAACAACAAGTTATCCTCTAGTATTTGCTCTTTTTTCCTTTTATTTAGTTCTTTGCTTCATTTAGCATATACACTTTGCAAGTGTGTCCTTGTTAAAACACAATATGCTATGCTGATCTTTATTTCTGTTCCTCATGGAAAACAGAAATCTGATAACTCTTATTCACTTATTACCAAGTTGTTTCCCATAAGGCTTTTGGATGTTCAAAGTTCTTGGCAGGATTTTATTTACTGGCACCTTATTCTTCAAATGATTTTAGAGGAAAGGCTACATTGTCCAGAGACATTTCTAATCATAAAGCAGAACAAGACATAAAAACTATAGACTTAAAGCTTGTTATACATTCATTTAAAAAACATCTGGATTTTATAAAAAGTTAAGTATAAAAAATAATATGTACAAACAGAAGCTGAAAAACCAAAAGAAAGCCCATACAGGCAACTTTAAAACAACAACATTCAGGATATATATTTAAAAAGATCCTCTTCTCCTTGCTTATTATATAGAGCGTGGTGAAGGGAAAGGGATGTGAGAATACAACAACAATATCCATTTCTCAGAAATGGATTCTGGGATTTAATGGCTGAGTTTTAATGAAAGAGAAGAGTAAATGTTGATCAAGAACCATGGTCTGCTGAAATTTGGATGTGAGAGTGAAGGACTTTAAGTATTGGTAAGTTAATGGAAATAATAAGCCTTGCTATAAAGTGTTTTATAAGGACTGAATATCAGGTTAAAAGAATCTATAATAACAAGAAGAGACTACCATATAATATGTAGATATATACTTCCCTCCCCTCCTTCTCATCCATAGATCTCAGAATCCAGAAACATTGGATCATGCTCGAGCAATTATAAACTCCTAGGCAAACCCTACTTCTAATTGAGCAATACCAGTTGCCACACAATGGAGACACCCAAATTAAACAGTAACTATGGAACTACTTCCCCACCTTCTATCCTATCATCTCACTGGACACCCATACATTTACTGTAATTGCTGATGAGGACATGACACCATGTATTAATCCAGGGGAATACAAAATCAGAGAAACTACATTGCCTTTTCAAACATGTTTTGGGCTTGAAGAAGTCTGAATTTTAAATCAACATTCTTCCCAGAGAAAAGAAACCTTCTGGGAGAGGTTAGAGTGAACGCTGCCTGGGGAATAAGCACAGAAGAGAGCTTCAGCCAGAAATAGCACATGCAGGGTTAGACAGCAAGGCAGGCTGGACTATCACCTGATTCCGCAGTAGGTTAGTCTGAGCTACGAGGTGCGCTTGTAGCTTCCCTTGGCACCACTGAGGCGCGGCTTTCTCAAGCAACGACACAGGCTGGGCAAAAGCATTTTCAGAAGACAAGACAAGAAGAAAACAGACACATTTTGAGAATTATTTTTTTAAAAAATAAAAATAAAAATCAAATAATAACGGCCAGGATGAACCAACCATCCCAACAAAAAACAACAACAGAAGAAGTCAGTATTAAGCGATAAGTCAAGGATGAATCCTATATGACATGCTAAATCTAGCAGTAATTAATGCTCCACAAAATGTTCAATGAACTCCAGAGCGAACACAGCTTATGAACACTCCAGCTGCAGAGAGCAACAGAGAAGAAATTGTTAGTCATTTAGAAAGCAACAGAGTCCAACCTTACTTAGTCTCTCTCCATAGGTCATTAGCAACTTCAAAAGGAGCCAAGATTAAAAGACAACTTCATTATAACAGCCATGCAGATTATTCATATTTTGTAGCATTTTATTTAAACATCGGAGGTTGACAACTGTCTAAGCCTAAAGTGGGAATAATTTGCATTAAGCACAAGGGCACTTATTTAAACATCCATAAGATCTTAGGTCACTGAGGACTATACAGAATTGAAGAATATTCCCCCATTAGTGACATGATTAGATTTTCCAGAGTACAAGGAACAATAGTCATAGAGAGAAGCTTGATTGAGAAAATGTTTAATCTGAATTTCACAAAATCACTCCTGCTGATATCCTTAACTTGTGTCATCTGCATGCTCTGCAATGGTCATAAATAGAAACGCAGAGCAGTTAACTCCATTTATAGAGGCAGATGCCTTTCACCTGAAAAAGCCTGGACAAATCATTTTGCCCATGACACAAGCAGTCAAATCAGAAAAAGTCTAGATTAGCCAGAAATCCTAAATTGTTCAGTAATTCAGGAGTAAAGGAATACTAATAGAAAGAATTTTTCACCCCCTAGCTGTAAGACTTCTTGTTTCTTCATTTAGTTTTTTTTCCCCTTTTAGCATTGACACACTCCTACTGATTTTACATTTCAGTTGTAAACAATAGTTTTTGCATTGTTTTTATTCATAAGATAAAATCATGTTTGTCAGGAATTCTGAAGTTTGGGCATTTTGTTCTTTTACTTCTAACAACAAAAAGCTGATTGTTTTGTAGAGTATTATCCCAGCATGAAATACATATTTTTCTTCAACTGAGAGAAAGCAGCCACACCACCCCTTACAAGAGTTATTTACCTTGGCAATTTTAGCCTCATCTTTCTTCTTTGCAGTTTGAAGAGATTCATAATGATGCCTGGCACTGTCATAGTCTACAAGTTTCCTTCCCCGTTTAGCAATGCGAGACTGAAAGGAGATGTGAGAAGAACACCAGAGCCATGAAGTAACCATTTTTACAGACCAATGTATATGCATTCTGCCAATTATGCTGCCAACAAGCAACTGTCTTGGCTCCTTGCATCTATTTAAGATCAATGTAGATTATTTCAACTTTTCTCCCAATGTATATGCTGAAATTTCTGATGCACAGACCTACACACATACACACACACACACATACAAACACACAAACACAGAGACCAATTGGCAAATGCGCCAATGGAAATGAAAGGAGAGAGTTGGAATTTTTTTTTCTACCAGTTAGTTGGATGGAGTACTAGCTGGCTGAGTGGAAGGTGGAGTACAACATTATTGTATTTTTATCTTCAGAGTAATCTTCTGAGAGAGGTTGAAGTGAGATACAGTGACTTTATACTGTACAGCTTTGTCTTACAGCTTTCCCATTTCCCCATAACAAAACACTAATCCTACTGCCTCAATACTTTCACTCAAGTATGTCTCTCTTTTAAAGTACCTCAACTTAAAACATAGAGATGTCTCTGTACTTTTCAAAATTCCTTTCTTTGTCATTCTATGTCATTCCTTTAAAAAAACTGAAAGAAACAGAATTGCTAAAATTATTATGATAAACATGTAACATATTCTATATTTGCATCTTCAGTTCTTTTTCTACAGAATGAACATTTTGCACACTCTGAATATTGTGTATTGTTCCTAGAGTGGTAGCAGTAAAATAGCACTTAAAGGAGATCTTGATGTTCCTGATGCATTTTTGCTTTGGGAGCTTTGAGAAATGAAACAGGAAAGAAAGATTAATATAGATGCCATGCTAATTTTTCATTAGCTTAAGGTCACGAGACAATAAAAAACCACAGGAAAAACCAAACTTCAGTTTTCAGAAATATATTACTAAAAAAAATGAAAGCAAGGAACTATAAGAAAGAAAATATTTGTGCTTGATAAGAATGGGCAGCCCAACAGTACTTACGATCCATTCAGAACAAAGCAGGGTTTTTTGAACAATGGTTTCTGATGTGACATATATTATATGATTTCATTAAGTTTTATATTTCAAATCAAATCAAGCTACTTCAATTACTCTGTTTCACCTAGAACAAAAAAATTGTTTTTGATACTACAATGTATACGTTTCGCCATCAGGATTACTATTAATGATTAATTGATTGCGTATGTCATTGTTGACTCTTAACAATCACATTGAGATAAATATAAATATATTATATTTATATAAACATAAATCAGTAATCTTGATTTTTTTTTACATATTTCTATTTCAGCTCTAGTGAGAGTTTAATTATTGTCAGCTTTCTATTTTATCATTTGACTATCACGAATGTATTTTTGTTCACATTATAAATTCTTGAATGGTAGTCAAATGCAGAATATAAATTATATTACCATTATAAGCCACTCTGTAAGTCGCATCTAAGAGAATATGAAGGACTTTGTGAAATTCTATATATCAGGTATGTTTATTACAAAGAGGTTGAAGAACAAAATGGGTGCCCGTGAGCCTAATGCACCAATCCATATATACATTTTTCCCAAAATAAATATCTTGCAGAGAGTATAGAATTCCTTACATTAGTGATTTTGGAAGTATGAGCCTAGAAACCACTGCTGGTCAATGGAAGTCCTCTCAGTGGACTATGCAGCCTCCCTACATTCATCAGCCTGAGCCCATTTCCAACAATCAGCTGACACCCTATCAATGGCCAAGGGTGCCAGAGCTAAATCAGTGAGTAGCATCTAGTCAACTGAGTACTGTGTACGGAGGGAGGCCTCCAACAGTTAGCTGGCTGCTCAGTGCCTCAGCCCCCACCTGAAATACTATTATAAATACTTAATTCTGGATTGCACATTTTGTTATGATTATTAGTTTCAAAATGCCTTTTAAAATGGAATAAGAAGGCATACACAAATGCAAGAATATTTTACTTAAAAATCCTCCAGCTCTCCCATGCTCATAAAGATAAAAATGTAAGAAGGGAGTATCTATTATACTGGGTGGCCCCACATTTATTAATGTCTTTTGAAACACTCCTTCATTTGTTTCACTGCTAATGTGGCTTTCACCTTCCAAAAGGAAATTAAGGTAGACCAAAACTTTATGAAACCCCCATACCTTTATGTCTGGGAACTGGCCAAGATAGGTGTCCATAGTCAGCAATGCCTGATCTACCAGTTTCTGATGGAAGTCTGTCCAAAGCAAGTCATTATTCTGGAACAGAATAAGAGTAATGTGGGAAGAGTTGGGTTATCTGTGCATTATGCAGGTCAATTTCATCTATGTGAGCAAAAGTATGATAACAGTGAGATACATTTCATCCCTAGTACTAGTAAGTTAATTCATAAGACAAATCGTGTTTGAAGCTTCCTTTTTTAGTATGCATATGTGTAACACCATTAGGATCTGTTCCTAAAACTGTCATGCTTTTGTTTTCTAGACAATTTTAAAAGCTACAATTATTTAAAAGTGTTGGACAAAGATACTAGATTTGTGCATCTTCTATTCCAACCTTTTTCGAATCAGGGACTGGTCTCATGGAAGACAATTTTTTTAAGGACCGGGAGAGATGGTTTCAATTTCATTCATTCACCTGCAACTCACTGCCAGCTGTGTGGCTCAGTTCTTAATAGGCCACAGACCAGTACTGGGGATTGGGGACCCCTGTTTTGTACAATAAGGGAAGCTCTGACTGTTGAATTTCAACCGGCCATGAATAAAAAAATTAATTGGAATATTTGCTATATGACAAATATTTCTATGCCTTTTTTGCTATCTCTGATGTACAGTAGTTTGGTCTTTATGACATATATGGGTTCCATCAATTCATTGTTGCTTTTCTCTAAGCAGCTACAATATCAGCAAGTGCCCCCATGTTCATGTTAAGTTGGAAAATATTATTTGCAGACACTCGAGATCAGTACAGTTCCCCACCATCACCACCACCAGTCTGGTTTCATAGTGGCCGGCTGTGAATGTAAGAGATATGCTATTTGCCTCTTGCTCTTATGTGGAATTTTTGGTATCAGAAAAAGGATATTGTTGTATCATAGAACACACTGGCACAATTTGCGCATGATGTAAAACAATAGAAGTAAGAAATAGTCAGCTCAGGATTTTTGCTTGAATACTCCCTATTCCTGCTTTGCTACTACAGGCACAAGGAGGAGATTGGAAACATCATCGTCTAGCCCCAAAGTTTATTCTACACAACAAATACAAGCTGTGGTTAATTCAAACCATGGTTCATTAAAACAAAGCAGGATTAAATCATGGCACATGACCATGGCATCTTTCATTAAATTAACACTTAGTAAACAAATTGATAAATCATCAAGAGGAAGTGATGGCTTCTCTTCTTTTCTCTTGTGGAAGTATCAGAGAACAGAATATGCGAGTCTAAGATATAAGCACATTCATTTCTGTAATACTAAACTGTAGTATTAACAACACTTTCTGCCTCCACAAATCTGAGATCACAATACATTTATCATGCTAATGTGTGAGAAATCCAAAGCTCACCTCTCCTATTTTGTTACTTTCATCCCTTCCTGGCCAATCGGGTTCATATACTTCTTGCAAACACTCTGTAAGTCTCTTGGAGGCTTCATGCATTGCTTTGAAATAGAAAAGAATGACATAACAGTACCCAAATAATTATTCATCCTGCCCTCTAAGAAAAATCCAAACACCTTGCTCATTTATAAAGGACTTGATAATATTCATAATATTTCTTTCCTAACAAGAAAAATAAAAGATGAACAAAAAAAATGGTTACACACATCAATTCCCTTGTGGTTTAATATTCTTTCATTAATTTATTTCTTTAATAAACAAATGAAACTAAGTTCCTTTTTTAAATGGCTAATTTCTTATTTCAGAACATAGTATAATTTAAGAAGAGTTTCAAATATTTGGCTGAGATTTATATACACACACACATACCTATACATGTGTGTGTAAATAATTTAATTTATAATGTAATGTAATATAATATATAATATAATGATATATAATATAATAATAATATATAGTAATATAGATATTACTCTTTCTATTTGTTCTTCAACATTATACTGAAGGATTAAAATAAGAACTGCTGTCTATTGATATAATTAGTCTGGGCCATGTTTTGTGGAGCTTTTTTAAAGTAATAAGAACAAAAGTAAAAGGAAGGGACAGGATCCCATCAGAAAGAGGAGATTTGCATTATAATTGTTTATCTCTCCTGCTTCCTGGAACCTGAAAAGTATAACACATGTCATTTACTTGTTATTAAGCAGATGAATAACTCCAAATTTCCAAGCTTCCAAGTCTGGTGGCCTTTATTTTTTTTAACCACCATGGGACCTAATATTATGCCAGGAGCCATGGCAATATCTCCCCCACTCTCTATTATCCTCTTACTAATTTATTAGTCAAGACAGAGCTTGAAGCATTTATAAAATATTACTAGAATCTATCTGTAGCACATCTCTAGGAAACGTTTCCATGTTAAATAAATAGCATTTGCCCCTGTTCCAAATTTTCTTGACCACCATAAAATTCCAACAACTACTTAGTTCCATAATTATAGCTTTCTAAAGTAATGCAAATAGTACTGCCTAGCAGCAATAGACAAAACTGGGTAAGATAAGATTTAATAATGGCTTCTGGAATTTATTTCACAGAAGATCATGTAAAGCAATAGGACTATTATTCCAAGTATTACCTTTAACTGAAGTCAGGTAGGTCCGGAGATCCTTCTGTAGCTTGGATCCTTCTGTCTAAAAAAATAGTGAATAGAAATAGTGAGTGAGCTATTGCAATAACAGGTCACAATAGTTTGGTTTTGATATCAAGTTCCACTGTTGCTTTTCATCTTTAAAATCCTAAAAAGAAAGGTTAAAATATTGTTTTTTGAAAGAACCTGTCTAGTTTATAAGATTTATAAGATTAGTTGTAGAGGGAACTCCCCAGATTAGCAGAAATTTGTCTTTTTAGATATAGCATCTTCTTTGTAGAACATTTATCTCTAGAAAGCCATATTAATTTCCTCAATTAACGATTGCTTTTATTTTTTTTTAAAAAAAACTTTTAATATAATCAGTTAAATGATCTCCTTTGGTATTTTATATAATTCCATATTGCTTATATTATATATACTCTACCTCAGATTTAGCAACAGGAATTGTGGTCCCAACTGTAGTTGTACGTCCACCTGTGGGTTAAGCTGTACATTGCTATTTTTGATTTAAAGCTTTACCAACACCTTGAATTAAGCACACACAATATAATTTGGTACAATTTAGAATAGATTACATCTGTAAAATAGAAATAATCTATTCTAAAAAATAAAAAAGGATCACTACCACAACCCAGCTACAAATTTAAAAAGCTATAAAATATTTTGAATTCTGTTTCTCCCTTTATTATATTATCTACTAGTTTATTGATTTTGTCTGTTATTTATATTCTTTTATTGACATCTGCCCTATAGTGATTATTTTTAGCTGTTTTGGAAAGTTCAGCGGACAAGTAAACAAAAATTTAAAATGAGTAAATAATTCAATAGCAAAACTTAATCGCAACTAATTAGGTTGTGGAATTGGGAATGGCTAAGAAGGTTTAGGCCAATGAGTCAACATTTTTGTGCAATCTAAGTCACAATAGCTTTTCTTTTATCTCTCATTTCAATAAAGCAGCATTCCAACAAATTGATTTTCTGAAATATTCAAAACTTTAATATTTAAATTCAATTAACAGAAATATATTTAGAATACGAACTTTGGTCTCAAAAGATGAATACTTCAAACTGCCATTTTACAATCGTCTACTGAGTTGTTACTTAATTCCAAGTAAGTACATTCAGGACTGGAGCTCTAGATTCACGACATCCCTTATTTTGGATTTGATGTTTATCAAAAATTGCATAAGATAGAAATTGTCATAACTGATATTCTGTATTATTGAGCACTAACACCATCCATCAAACAGTGTCAGCTACTAAGTACAATTATGTGTATAGAACGTACTAGTTAAAAACATTAAAGAGTAGTAAATAACTATCATTTGTAAGAAATAATTTAAAAATCAAATATTATAAGCTGTCAAATATCTGCAATCTATTTAGCAAATATGAAGACATTCAAAGGATATTTCACATCAATATTACTAAAGACAACTTTTCATTTTGAATGAAAAATTTGTCTCAATCTAATGACCAAGGTTGGAGTTGGGCGACCTAATTTTTCCAACTGTTTGCAGCTGGAATAAAGCAGGAGTCTCCAGATTCCCTATCTCCATACATCAGCTCAGCAAAGCACTTTTCTTCTTGAGATCAAGGCTTTTAAAAATTGCAATCTCATTGTTTTGAACACGGTCTCCCCATCAAGGGTTGATAGTCAAGGAAGAACCTCTTAATTGCAACTGGGATGTAAGTCATTTTTGGCCTGATCCTCCATTTTAATATTTAAATACTCAAAAGTCCCCAACCAATATCTCTAGTATAATTCCAATTATGCAATTTTTCTGCATATGGGTTAATTTAGTCCTTAAAGTGTGCATCTTCAAAGACAATGCAAAAGAAAAGTGGTCACATACTGGGTGTCCTTCCCCGCCTAACATCAACAAAAGCTGGATGGAATGTCTATGGCCATGGGAACAGCTGTGGTTTTTCAAAAGGAAGGACAAGGGCAGCAGGAAGAAGAAAAATCTATCCAGCAGCATCTGCTTATACAAAAGACTGCCTTTCCCCTTTCCTTTTATCTTCATAAAGGGGGAGTTTAAAGAGAGGAAGCTTATACAACATCTGTTTCAGGAGGTAACGGATGAAGACATGTTTCCTGTCATGGTCCTCCTTGCTCTTACTCTAAAAGTGTTTATGTCTTCATTCTTATCTTGTGTTTTTAAAATAAAAAAGCTATAACAGAGTTCCAATTATCCAAGACTTAAAAGTACTGTATATGTTTCTGCTATGTTCAGATAGGCACCAATTCTGCTGCTGATGTTGACTCTGCATTCAATTGTACTGAAAACCCTTATAAAATGAGTGGGATAATCTTTTTTCCCTCAATTTTAGCTTATCTTTAGAAACTATCAATTACAAATTCTTTCTGTATGAGATCTCTAGAAGGAAAAAGACTGAGGTAAGCTGTGCTGCTCTTTATGTCAATGAGACCATAATGTCAACAGAAAAATGAATAGAAACAGATTCTTCCACATAATCACCATAAGTGCCAATGCCAGCTCCCAAAATAATGTATTAGAAATGCAACAGTTCCAGAAATATTGCAGCAATAGGTAATAGTAGTAGTAGTAGTAGTAGTAGTAGTAGTAGTAGTAGTAGTAGTAGTCATCATCATCATCATCATCCCCCTTGACGTGGTTGTGGGGCTTGTATACTCTGAGGAAGATGAGAGCTATGCCAGAGGTTCAACCATACTGGACAGGTCTCATCAGAAGAGTCAAACAAAGAGTGTCTCTCCCATAAAAAATATGGTGAGACGTAAATTTCAGAAAGCCATACCGGCTCGGATGTCGCCCGAGTTAACAAGGTCTGCACTAGATGTTGGAGTTCCTGGATATCTGGTGAAAAATGGGTTACAGGACTCAGGACTATTGGCTGGGCAACCAGGGCCAGCAGTTGCAGAACTACTGGAAGAAAAGGTGTTTACCTGTCACAAATACACAGTGATTGAAAACAAAAAAATAATGATTTGTTATTACAGTTCAAGTCCAACAAGAAGAGGATATCTAAAACAAATGCACAAATTCTGGAAAGAACAACATCCAGAATCAGAAATAACATAACAGAGACTAACAGATCAACGCCAATTTATAATTCAAAATAAAGTATTCACAGAAACAGAATTGGACCAACTGCAAAGGTTTACCCAGGGCAGGGGTAGGCAACCTTGGCTCTTTTATGACTTGTGGACTTCAACTCCCAAAATTCCTGAGTCAGCATAGCTGATTCAGGAATTCTGGGTATTGAAGTCCACAAGTCGTAAAAGAGCCAAGGTTGCCTATCCCTGACCCAGGGCAAAGAAATCAAAGCCTTGCCAGAAGTAATTCAGAATGTAGAGGCAAACCAGGGGGAGTCGGCAGTGAAGGAATCCAGCAGAGATATACAACTGTTCTCATTTGGAAACCAGGCACCTTTTCCCCAGGAAGAACAAAACCCTCTAACTAAACAAATAAAAGAATTGAAACAAAAAATAACTGAGCACCTAGAACAGCACAAAAACAACAGAATAAAGCTGCCTGCATTGAAGCTTGTTCCAAAGAAACAGCTAGCACAAGCATTAAAAGATGCAAATACTACAATATCAAGTATAAGCACCAATTCACTGCAAGAAACAAACCAACTAATGTACAGCACAGCTGCAGTTATAACTGAATACCTGGGATGCAAAATCAACAAAGAAGAAAACAAACAGTGCACCACAAAAATGGAACGTTAGACTAGAAAATAAGATCAGCAAGTTAAGATCACATGCAAGCAAGCTAGAACAGATGAAAGAAAAGAAGCTGAAGAACAAGAAGACCAAAGAATACCTAATCAAGAAATACCACTTAGAAACAAGGAAAATCAAGGAAACACTGGAAATAATAAAACAGCAAATAACAGCTATAGCCAGGAAAATCAGTAGATATGAAGCTCGAATTGTAAATTATAGGCAGAATCTCCAATTTCAATCCAATCAGAAACATTTCTACCAATCCATCAATGGAGAAACTGCAATGAATCAGTCAGTACCTGACAAGGAAGAAACAGTGCAGTTCTGAAAGCAGATATGGGATAACCCAAAGAAATACAACAAGGATGCGGCTTGTTAAAAGAGGTGGATGCAAATAAAACAGAAATTGAAATGAAAGAACTAGTAATAACAAAAATGGTAGAAAAAAGAGCAAGGAAAATCAAAAATTGGTCAGCACCAGGTGAAGATGAACTGCATGGATTTTGGTTGAAACATCTAACTATTATACACCCACTCATTGCCAAGCAGGTCAACAATATACTACAAGGAGGAGAAATTGAAAAGTGGCTAACAACTGGGAAAACCTACCTAATAATGAAAAATCCAGCAAAAGGGGCAATATCAGGCAACTACAAGCCAATTACCTGCTTACCAACAACTTTCAAATTGCTAACTGGTATGGTAGCTGATGCAGTACAACAGCATCTAGTTGAAAACAATCTCTTTCCACCTGAGCAGAAAGGAAACCGCTCCAACAGCAGAGGAACAAAAGATCAACTCCTAATAGACAAAATGATCTTGGAAAACTGCAAGAAAAGAAAGACCAACCTGAATGTGGCATGGATTGACTACAAAAAGGCATTTGACTCTCAGCCACATGACTGGATAATCAAGTGCCTAGAAATAACAGGAGTCAGTGTAAACATTAGAAAATTTGTGCAAAGATCGATGACACAATGGAAGACACAGTTGCAGGTCAATGGTGAGAGACTAGGAGAGATTAATATCAAGAGAGGAATATTTCAAGGAGATTCATTATCACCACTACTATTTGTTATTGCACTGTTTCCTCTGTCAACAATACTGAATAACTCAGGACATGGCTATCAAACATCAAAAACACTTACTATCAAACAAGGGAAAATAGTGAAAACTGAAGGAATCAAGATGCCCCACGAAAATAACATTAAGAGTCTGGATGAGAAGATTACTACAAATACTTGGGTATCCTTCAAGCTGACAACATCAAGCATACTGAAGTCAAGAAAAAGATTAGAGGTGAATACATCAAGAGAGTGAAGAAGATCTTAAAGTCAATACCATGAAGGCAATCAACACCTGGGCAATTCCAGTCATTAGATACACAGCTGGAATAGTGGACTGGACTCAAGCAGAACTAAAAGCAATGGATAGGAAGACCAGAAAAATAATGACAATGACTCATGCCCTTCATCCACGCAGTGACATTGACAGATTTTATCTACCAAGGCAAATAGGTGGGCATGGAATGTTGCAAGTGCATCAGATGGTTGAAGAAGAAAAAATGGCTTTGGAAGAATATCTGAAGGACAGTGATGAAGATGCACTGAAATTAGTATATCAGGAAGGCTTACTGACTACTGGAGAGACCAAACTGGCCTACAAGAAAGACTAAATGAAGAACAGAATAGAGGCATGGGAAGACAAAGCACTACATGGCCAGTGCATTAAAAAAAATAACTGGGAAAGCAGATAATAACAAGACCTGGCAATGGCTAAGAGCAGGAAAATTGAAGAAAGAGACCAAGGGACTAATTCTGGCTGCACAAGACCAAGCCTTAAGGACAAACGCATACAAAGTCAAAATTGAGAAGACAGCAACAGACAGTAAGTGCCGCCTATGCAAAGACGCTGAAGAAACAGTAGACCACCTGGTAAGCTGCTGCAAGAAGATTGCACAAACTGACTACAAGAAACGGCATGACAAAGTAGCAACAATGGTGCATTGGAAGATCTGCAAGAAATATCATTTACCTGTAAGCAAGAACTGGTGGGATCATAAAATAGAGAAAGTTATAGAAAATGATAAAATTAACTGCTCTGGGACTTCAGAATTCAAATAGACAAGCACCTGCAACATAACACCCCAGACTTAACAATTGTCGATAAAAAGGACAAAAAAGTCTGGATAGTGGATATGGCAGTGCCTGGAGACAGCAGAATAGATGAGAAAGAACTGGAGAAGATAACAAAATACAAAGACCTACAAATAGAAATAGAAAGACTGTGGCAAAAGCAAGCAAGGGTAGTACCAATAGTAATAGGTGCCTTGAGTGCAATCCCAAAACAACTGGAGCACCATTTGAACACCATTGGCATTGACAAATTCACCATTAGTCAATTGCAAAAGGCAGCCTTACTAGGAACTGCTTCCATCCTGCGACAATATCTGTAATACCATCAAACATCCACATCTGCCTATCCCAGGTCCTTGGTAAGGACTCGATAGGTAGACAAAATGCCAAATCCAGTCTGAACATCTGGCGATGATCCATAACAACAACAACAACAACAACAACAACAACAACAATAATAATAATAATAATAATAATAATAATAATAATAATAATAATAATAATAATAATAGGCTTTCCTTTAATTGTCCAAGGATAGAGAAATAAATACTTGGTGAAAGAATGAAATAAACACAGTACTTAACTCTGAGGCCAATTAGAATTTTAAAAATAACTCAATTATTTAAAATTTGTATTATGCATAGCTTGATTTACTTATACAGATATATTTGTTGTAAAAATAGAAAAGTATAATTTATTTAGATAGCAGTTATACATTGACTGGAGCATTTATTTTTTATTTTTTTGCACTCATGTCAGAAGCATCAAGGACCTTCTGCCTTGTAAGGATTGCCCTGTTGGGGGCTCCTATCATGTCCCCAGCAGGAGCTGGAGCAAAGGACAAAAGTTCACCCTACCCCACGGCAGCGTTCGGGTCTCGAATGCGGGCTTGCTAACCTCCAACCAAGCGTTCTAACCACGAGAGGCACCATATTCCTGACTGGAGCCATGTTGAAATATTTTCAATTTTAAAGCTGCTGAGCTCTAAAATGTGTCCCTTTCCTTCATTTTTGCCTGTTTTGGAGAAGCATCCAAGCCAAAATTAATGCTGAAAGTCATGGAGGCCATCAACACTGTAACAATATGCCAGTGGTAGTGCTGAAAAAGTGGTTGACTTTGGTTACATATTAATTGCAGACCAAGAAACAGAACTCAGATGGGCGATCATGTTTAATGTGCTTTGGCATCATTTGGGTACCTTTAAAAGCACATAGATTGGAAGTATTCTAGTTCTATCTTTGTTAGGACAAGTATCCACCATAAGATGAAGCCCCTTTAACTAGCTAAGGCTAATGCATCAGCTCTAATGCAATAATGAGATAAGAGATGGCATTATAAGTAAATAAAAGGGGTTATGAGAGAGATACACAGAATTTTGCCTATTATAGAGAAAGTGACTGAAAGAGATTTTTTTTTCCTTCCCTCACAGTGCTAAAATCCAGGGTCACTTAATGAAGCTGTATGATGGGACATAAAGAAAAATAAAATGAAGCACTTTGTACTTCAAATAGTACAGAAATTATGGAATTCATTACCACAGGAAGTTATCATGCAAATTAAGCTGACAAAGAACAAAGGAAGTGTCTACATATACTACTAATCATGGGTATCAGTTACTATCATCACTAACATTAGCGTACCTCTGAAATCCAAATAACAGGAAACACAATCTGAAGAGTCCTACTGCACTACTACACGTACCCTTTTTCTAATCATCTGATTGGTCATCATAGGAAATAGGATGCCATAGTAAGTGTTCTTTGATCTTAATAATGGTGGTTTGTAAATGTTTGCAAATGTTTGAATAATATACTGTACATGTTTCCACCTGGACAATCAATTGCTACCTACAAAAGCATTCGAAATTCAACAAAGCATCAGATTCAGTTGTTACCAGCCATGTAATTGCTGACACTTGACTCCTACCATCTTAAAAAGCCATCCTAAACACGAGACGCATGCCAGAACATACTCTGAAATGTTCACGATGGCCAAAACGTATGGTTTTTATTGTCCGTATATAGCCATACTTGGGGAGGGGGGTGTTGGGTATAATATACATATAACCACAAGCTAAGCTTATTCTGCAAGCTTAGGAATATATGGGGGATAGACTTCTTAGCGTGACAGATCAGGAACAGCTGGGCTTCTCTCTGACACCCAGGCCCATAAGAATGCAGGAAAGACTATCTTTCTGTCATTATGCATCCATTAAGCCTTGAGCCTCATCAAATGTTTAATGCTATTAACAGAACAGAAAGGAACAGGAAAGATAAGGTGGTGTATTTAATACCAACACTTCATTTGCTATTTAGAGATATGGCAGATGAACATTTCAGGTCCAGCTCACAATTTGGTTTTTGAGATATGCACTGAATTTGAGGCTCGTAATTTCTGTATGCCTAAAAGACCTTTTGGTGGATGCCATAAAACAGATGGGAGATAAATTATAGTGAATAGAAAGAATACACTGCCAGAGAGAACAAACAAGTTATTCTCATCAAAATAAGAATATACATTAGGCTATATACATTAACCTAACTATCATTAAAGTGCTTTGCAAGATCATTCACACCATTTTGTTCTTCCTTTTCTCCTCCTTTGCCAAAATAGACACAGTCTGGGGCAGAAGGCTCTGTACTTAATTGCAGTTTCTAGATATGGGAAACTAATTCATTGGGAATTATTCTTAGCATGAATATTTTTCCAGACAGCATTTCCAGAAGTGGGAATTTCTGAAAATACAGCATAATTGTTCTCTGTCAATAGACCAAGAATCACTCCCACTACAGCTGAAGAAGTTAAGCAGTTCCAAATGTAACTATTTGTTGAAGGAATAATGGGGGGGAGGGGAAATCTGCTTATTAAATCAGCAAGTGCAATGAGCAAGGCAAATATTAGCCAACACAGTAAGATTCCTTTCCAAGCACATTCATATCTTACGTTTGTATATGTATTGAACATATACATAAAGCATTCCATACACTTTATATATATTTCTATTCCCTAAAATAACGTTACTGTTTTGAATGAATAAATACCCATTTTTATTTTCTTTTAAACAGGAAAACATTACTGTTCATAATAAACATCTGAGAGCTGTTTACAATGCAAACATTGAAACCCTATTGTTGCTTTGATAGTTCTGGGTTGTTGCTTTTCCTTTTTAAAGGATCGCATGAGTGGACAGGAGCAAACCCCCTACCTGGGTTTGTGTTTATTTTCTTATCTTTTAATCTAACCTGGTTAAAAAAAGCAGAAGTTATTCTGAAGAATTGTGC
This sequence comes from Protobothrops mucrosquamatus, assembly GCF_001527695.2. Classification (NCBI taxonomy): domain Eukaryota; kingdom Metazoa; phylum Chordata; class Lepidosauria; order Squamata; family Viperidae; genus Protobothrops; species Protobothrops mucrosquamatus. The sequence continues at coordinate 580,361 of NW_015386330.1, read as the reverse complement.
AAAGGACAGATCGAGTGAAGGAGAAAGACTTCTGCTTAGCTCCAGTTGTGCTGTTCATCAAACTGCAGAGGTACCTCAGATTACCGGAATGTCAGAGCCTCTGCCAAAAAAGTCAACCCGTGTTTGGTTTACATGACGTGCATCAAGGTCAGCCTCTAAGCTAGCAGGGAGGTGCCATTTGCGGGATGCAAGGAAGCATGCCCATAGATCTCTGAATGGACATACAAGGTATTTAGAACAAGATTCCCTCCCCATTCAGGAATAAGAAAAAGTCGACAGTGTAATGCATGAGCGAGACAGCTAATTTTATATCCCTTCCATTTCACAGCAGACCTCGTCGTGCCCACTTGACTGTACAAAAAACAGGGTCTTAGCTCAGGGCAAAGTAAAGACAGCTGTCTGTTTGTCTTCCCAGCAACATAACAAACAATTGGCCCATTCTTCAATAGATGCCTAGATGCCATTTCTATCCTTCCTGGGACTCCGGCTTAAATAGAGAAAGGTCTCTGGCTTCATAAGATCAACTTTCTTTAGTACTTATATTTCCTGTAGCTACCACAAATGTGGTTTCTCAGACCCAAATATGACCCCAAAGCAGTGAACAAGATAATGAACAGTGAACTAGGTAATCTCAACAAAACTAAAAGCCTTATAGCCAGAGGGTCCCACATGTCTACCCAGAGAGCAGCAGTGATTAGCTAGTAATTAAACAGGAAAGCCAAAGCTGCAGCAACAGTTGTTGATCACCACACCATCCTTTCTTCTGTTGGGGCAACCAGCTAGACAATATAAATTTCCAGATGCTCATGTTATGTTTACTTTTAAAATATCTAATGACCTTCCATAGGAAAATTATGTTTGACCCAAGTACATGTAATTGTTTAGCAAACCAACTCTGTTTGGTATGATTGTATTTGTATGATTCTGTATGCCTTGTATGATTGTAGTTGCAAAGACTTTTTTTTTTTTTTTTGAAGAGGCTATTTTTTGTATTCCATCAATATTGCCCCTTGGGTTTTATTCTTACACAAGATTAAACTTTGTTTTTCTGGCATCAAACATTTTTCCCAGAGGGGGGAAAATAGATCTTGTGATATCCTATGAGATTTCAGCAATTTTACCCTAATCTCAAATGATCCTGAGCAAGAATGTTGAATTCTCACGAGAATCCAACCAAGAACACTGACTTTTAAAGAAACTGCAGTTTTTTTCCCCTAAAAGCTCATATAAACTGTCGGCATCATTTGACTTTATATTAGTTGGTAAACTTGTAAGTTTTCGTTCATTTTATTTTTAAGATATTTTTATTTAAATCCATGGAGAGGGATCCATGGGAAGTATTTAAAATGCAATGGAAGTCGTGCCAATCCAAGCGCTAACTTATTAATCAAGTAGAAACCAATTATAAAACAAGGAATGCCATGATTGGGAGAGAGGAAATTGTGTACTTCTTTACAAAAACACATGTGACTGTTTAAAACCTTCAAGAATTCTGCTTTCAATTTAGTGTAAAATTATGTTGTGTAAGGGCTGAGGCTGACACTAGCAAGATGGGAATCTGAATCTCAGGCAAGACAGAACAGTTTTGTAAACTCTAAGCAAGCCTCATCCAATCTCAAACTAGAAAGGCTATGATCAACTATCTGTTGATTTGAAAACGCAGGAAAAAAATTAAAATTTAAAATGTGGGACAAAATACTTACACAAATTTTGGATTTCTGTATTACAGGTAATCCTCGACTTGCAACTGTTCATTTAGTGTTTATTCAAAATTATGTCACTGAAAAAGTGACATGACTGTTTTTCACACTTATGACGGTTGCAGCATCCCCGTGGTCACATGATCAAAATTCAGATGCATGGCAACTGGTTCATATTTATGATGGTTGCAGTGTCCTGGGGTCATGTGATCACCTTCCAACAAGCAAAGTCAATGGGGAAGTCAGATTCACTTAACAACCATGTTACTAACTTAACTGCGACGATTCACTTAACAGTGGCAAGAAAAATGGAAAAATATCATAAAATGGAACAAAACTCACTTAACAAATGGTTCACTTAGAAACATAAATTTGGGGGGCTCAATTGTGATAGTAAGTCAAGGACTACCTGTATAAAGGAACAAGAAGCAGACCTGCACATACATTATTTTTATTTGGTATTAAATAAAGCTGTGTTATGTCTATGAACTTCTGTAAGCAAGTTCCTGATTATGGGGTGAAGAATCTGGACAGTCAAAATTTAGTCTCATGTCTAGGTGCCTTGCTGACAAGGAGGAAATGTTGTTTTTTTAAACAAAATTTGCCTTTCGGATATATAAATTTTGTGCACAAGAGCTTTTCTAGGAAATCAGTATCAATCCTAAGAGACATTCTGAATTTCCAAATTGAATATGTTCCATAATGAATTCCAAAAGCAAACCAAAGGGCCAAAGAAAAAGTTGCTTTAAGTATATAATTTGGCACTGTTTACATCTGTTTTTTCGCTGAAATTTAATCAAGATCATAAATGCAATATGGATACTAAGATAATCTCTTCATTTGGTGCTATGGTCCCTGAGAAAAATTACCTCCATTCCCTAAAACTATTCTATGCAATTTACTGCTTCATCTATTATGAATATTTAAAACTGAATTATGTTTCCTTATTTATGGCAATAGTAAAAAGTTATGTTTCAAAATTGTTGCCCATGAATCAGCCATATAATTGCTTATTCAATTAGATAGAAGCAGTTCTTCACCTAGCTATTACAGGATGTCCACTGTGGTAGGACGCTTGCCGGAATTACATTATTTGCCCACTCTGCCATGCTCATGCTGTATTGTGAATTTTGTCAAGCAACAGAGAAATCAGAAGATTCAGGCAGTTCAAATAAGTATAGAGATTTATTGCAAAGCGCTCTCTACAAGAATCTGAACTACTAATGGTCAAGGGAAATTAGCGGGAGTTAAAAATAGAAAGGAATCCAAAGACTTAGATCTCTTGTGGGGATTCCTGACTGATGATGCGTTTGGCCCCTCCCTCAGGCTCAGTCTGGTCATCTCCTACAAATTTGTGCTTAAACTTATTTTAATGGAAGCACTTAGTCACACGGTACTGAAGAACACTTCTACTTTATGCTTATAATCAGTGGTGGGATTCAAATATGTGAACAACCGGTTCTCTGTGTGGATGCCACTACCGGAAGTCCATTCTGGGCCTGGGCAATAAAAAATTAGCTACCAGTTCTGCC
>NW_015386330.1:573610-576648 GCF_001527695.2 Protobothrops mucrosquamatus | reverse complement strand
CTGGTCATCTCCTACAAATTTGTGCTTAAACTTATTTTAATGGAAGCACTTAGTCACACGGTACTGAAGAACACTTCTACTTTATGCTTATAATCAGTGGTGGGATTCAAATATGTGAACAACCGGTTCTCTGTGTGGATGCCACTACCGGAAGTCCATTCTGGGCCTGGGCAATAAAAAATTAGCTACCAGTTCTGCCGAAGTGGTGCGAACCGACTGAATCTCACCACTGCTTATAATCCAAAAAAGTAGCAAGATGAACTCCTAAATATGGCTTGATGTTTCAGTATGTTATAAGGGAAACTACTTATTGCATTAGTGTAACTAAAAACACATGATTCCAAAAATTGCATCACATACTCAGTGAACTGCTTTATATGCTATTTAGAACTAAGCAAGAAGACAACCTAAACAGCAAGATTTTTTGCTCAAAATTGCCAAATTTATTTTCTGCACACATACAGAACCTACTAGTGTTTGGGGATATGGCGTCTGACCATGGGTTTTGCATTTTGCAGCCCCGATAGATCATTTACTACTCCTTTTAAAAGAATTTAATAGTTACAGTGATGGTTAAAAATGTGTGATTTTAATTACTTAATTAAGTAATTACTTAATTACTTTTAATTATTCAATATGACCTAAAACATGCTCCACATACATTCTAAATTGAGTTAAATTATATAATAAATAAATTAAAGAAGAGAACCCAATTAAACAAAAACATTATAACAAAATAAGACATTACTTTTGTTCATTGTTTTATGTGCATTTTTTTTTAAATCCAAGTTTTCTACATGTTCCATGGAATGGAATAGTCTGTTCCATGCACATGTTTTGGGAGGGGATTAATTTGTTTGACCTTTTGTCATTTTTCTCTCTCTCATAACAATGCTATTTTATGTTTAGATGATGCATTTTTGCAATTATAGAGCAGAAAATGCTCATTTATATTTTTATGATGACACATGTTATATTCTAAGAAGAACTGGAAAAGAAAGATAATTATTTCTTCTGTTGCAAATTAAGTAAATCATCAAAGACACAAAGGTTAAAGAGGAGGCTATTTGCAATTTTTAAATATTGTGTGCTATTCACAGGGAGGGAAGAATAGTTGCAGCAATCAATCAACATCTCTAAATTTTGCCAAAATACTCCTTGAAACTTTTATACCAAAGGAAGCAGACTGGAACCTAAATACTGTATCCCAAATCGATTTCTGACCATCTGGCACTGGTTTGATACCAATTAAGATCAGGGAAGGAAAGAGACAGATCACAAATTAAAAGAATAAGTGAGCAAATTTTATTCATTTATTTATTTATGAAATTTATATGGCCACCCATCTCATGGAAAGTGACTCTGGGTGGTGTTCAACAATCAATGAAGGAATTCTTAAAACTCACTTACCAGCTGTTTGTTAAAGTTTTGCACACACTGTTCAAATTGCTCATCTTTTGTTTCATCAGCTTTGCCAAGTTTCTGGAGGACCTATAAAAGCACATAAAAAAAAGAAGCAAGAGAATGTTTACCACCGCATAACCACACAAAAAACAATATTTTTGTTTATTTTAAACAAAAATAACCAAAAAAGTAGGAATGGGAAGTAGGAAGAAGTGCAGTTTAGGTTAAGTGCAGTCTATTCAGCTGTAGAGCAGATGCTCCAATTACAGTCAGTGCAGAGGCCAGTTCAAGATTTTGACCAGACTGGACAGTCATTACAACATGAAAACAAGGGGAAGATGATCCAAAGGCCCAGTTCAGAACAAGATAACATCACAGGTTTTGAGGGAGGTCTCTTCAGTGTATTTATGAGCTCATCCTTTCAAAATGATTGGTGCAAAACTCAACTGAGAGTTTAACATTCTTCTTAACCAACTTTATTTTCTGCTAAAGTAAAAAGAAAAAAAATAGCCAATAAGAGCAATGGGGCAGAACCTACCCCTTTTATCCATCTACATTCCATGACAGGAGAAAACATGTGGCCTTTCAGATGTTGTTTTCAGGAGCCAGCCTGCTGACCGATAATGAACATTGCTGGAAATTCTAATTTAGCAACATCTGGAAGGCAATCAGTTTCTCTTCATCTCTGCTTTCTATAACATAAAGGGAAAACTGTGTGGGCTACAGGTTTTAAATTAAATTTATTTGCTGAAATTTAATTAGAGAGGCATGAGACTGAAATTCAAAAGAATAGAAAGCAATGCAATCCTGATCCCTCTGCAAAAGCATCAGGACATTTTTTCCTACAAAATAGTTCTTTTGTGAAATACAGAAGAATTGAGTTCATATGCAGAGCACAGAGTTATCACACTTGGATTTATGTGAATTGAATACATTTCTGTCTAGGACTAGAAATAGCCTCCGGAGACTCCTGTCATAGGGACATGATTCTGTCATCAGGAAGGACCAGAATAAACATGGCAATCAGCCAGGCCTCTCTTAGCATTGAGAGACCCTTTTTAACAATGCAGTTCACACACCATTTGAGGCAAAGTAAAATTTAATCAAGACACTTCATTTATCAGCCATTTCTTATTAGTGCTCTTTGTATGGAGTCAAGTGTGCTGCTGCTGTCATGGCGGGTGGCCTACAAAAGCTAACTCAGAGCTGGCTGCCTGGCTGTCTTGAATGACTGCACAGACACAAGCAATAGTAGCCACAGTGTCTGTTGTTGACTTTAATTGCCTCCCCCTTCCCTTCCATACACTGAGTGATAGCTTTATACATTATCTTGAATGACTGCTCAGACACAAGCAATCGTTAAATGAACATATAATCTATTTTGTATACATTCCAAAAACCAATACATGTTAAACATATAAGGAAAGGTTGATGGAATTTGGTATGTCTAGTTTAACGAAGAGAAGGACGAGGGGGGACATGATAGCAGTGTTCCAATATCTCAGGGGCTGCCACAAAGAAGAGGGAGTCAAGCTATTCTCCAAAGCGCCTGAAGGCAGGACAAGAAGCAATGGATGGAAACTAATCAAGGAGAGAAGCAACCTAGAACTAAGGAGAAACTTCCTGACAGTTAG
>NW_015386330.1:557338-573489 GCF_001527695.2 Protobothrops mucrosquamatus | reverse complement strand
GTATGCGTATGCAAGAGAGAGAGAGAGATAAAGACAGAGAGGAAAAGATTAACAAGCAAAAAGTAAAACAGTCTACAGTGGGTCCATCAAACTATTAGTATACTACCACAGAAAAAGTATACAAGTGTAAGGTAAAGTAAAGTTTTGCCCAGTCCAGTGGGGTCTGATTCTAGGGGTGGTGCTCATCTTTGTTAGAGATCCAGCACTATCCAAAGACATTTCCGTGGTCCATGGAATGTCCGTTCTGTGGATATTTTCGGCATGACTATACACCGAAGCACTCAGAACATTTCCCACCAAAGTAGTACCTATTTACTTGCATTTGCATGCTTTCAAATTGCTAGGTGGGCAGGAGCTGGAGCAAGGACAGGAACTCACCCCATCACACAATACTGGGGTCTTGAACCTAGGCTGTCAGCTTTCCAGGTGACAAACTCAGCATCTTTAACCACTGAACTATCACATCCTTAGTATATATGTGTATTCATAAGCAATAAACTATAGAATGTTTTATTACACATAAATTATTGCAAATTAGAGATTATGTTACTGATTTCTTCCACTCTCATGCAGAGAAGAGCAAAGACGAACTTGTTTCTTTGCTCTTCATTTGGAAATTTCTTTAAAAAATATGTTTCTCCCAAATATTACCGTAGAATAAGAAGTAAAGCTACGGGGCCTGAGAAACTGCCACGGAGAATAGAAGAAGAGCACTTAGGGAAGTGGTTTAAAAAATAGTGGATATAGAATTGTACTCATTTATCCTAGCACTGATAATTCCCAGAGAGGATGAAATTAGTTTTGCATTGGGTATGAAAGGGATCAAAGAATAATCCAGTTCCTACAAGCTCTCATTTCTGTTAAGAAATTCCTGCTTCCTACTCTAGTACAGATTGATTGTTGAACGATTGCATAATTAGAGACAAATCAAAATTCCTAATCAATTTACCCTACAATTTTGAACTAAATCCTACGCACATATGTGCAAACAGCTGACTCTGTAATCCTGAAACATGCATCGCCAAAAGCATGGTTTTCAGAGTTTTATTTTATTCATTTTAGCACAAGAGTACTACTTAACACTGGTATTTAATGACTGAGTGGGTGGCTAGTTAAGCATCATCCTCTTCAGAAACCTTTTTCCACGCCTTGGGATTCAGTTACTGTTCATCAGTTTTTCCTGAGCTTTTGATACGATCCCAGTCGACCTCTCCTTTTTCATTACTTTGCCAGATTTCCCTAGCATAAGCGGAAAGTGTGTAATCTCTGTCCTAAATTGTAACTTTAACATTCTCTTCAAAGCAAATGTTTCCATTTCTTTCATCTCAATGTTTAACCTCTTTTTAAACCACATTGAATTAAAAAGCATAATAAATGCGGTGCCAGTTTACTTGTTTTTAATGTTATTCTCTTTATTGTTCTCTCCTTGCGTTCTATTCTTTGGCAGGTTGCAGACTATATGTGGCAAATACATGTTGTTATCTTGGTAATGAATTCTGATTGTTTTGCCCCTACAATCTTCCAGGATGTGTTTTTGACTTCACAAATTCGCCTGTAAACCTGAGATGTCCTGATAGTCTCCCATCCCAAAATTAAAGGGGTCTGACACTGCTTAGCTTTTGCCTTCCTGACATCATGAAAAGTAGACCAGGCATCAACTCCTACACATAGAAAGAAATTTCAACTGTATGCCAACCCTGAGCCAATAGACTGTGCCAACCCTTGACATCCTTTTAGAAACTCACAAACTTGGATCAGTTAGCTAGATATCTACACATTCTTTCTTATAAGGTAAATAAAATGAAACTACCGCTTGATTTCATTACAACAGTTAATTAAGTAGAGCAAATTCTGATAGAAAAAGGTTCTTAGAATGTCATGTTTATGTATTATAACCACAGAGAAAAATAGACACAACCCATATCAACATGTTTGTTTCTATGCTGTCTTTTTTCCACACTCAGTGGATTAATATATGTAAATATTCAGCAAGGATCTTTTGAATAATCTGGTTTAATATTCAAATTTCAAGAAATGCAAATTAATACCCAGTTGGACTTTTTCCCATCAGAACACAGAGATGTGAAATATCATTAAAAATGTTTTTACTGGGGATTTAGTGTTAGTAGTTGTATAGTTCTGGGCATCCTGGAAATTATCCTCATCCTGATGATTCTTTTAACAAAGTATGTATTGACTTTGCAAAATGGTTGTTTTTCAAACTAGGTTCATTTAACCCAAGCAAATATGTTGTAATATCTGAAAGCTTTCCCCTATACAAATGCAAGATACTAGTTGAAAACATCCAACCCTCATCATTTGTTTAAGCACTGATTATTATAAACATCAGTTGGTCTCACAAACCACACAATAACATTACACGTCTGCAGTATCAGAGCTTTGAAAGCACATACTACTTGGAATTAATTTACAGTCAAGAATGCCAAATTGTGGTAAAATGACTGTACTTTTTAAAATCAAATATAATTATTAGGAATGTAAAATACCTTCATTATAATTCAGAAAATGTTTTTGCAAAGCCCATGGCAGCACAAATATATCATCTATCTGTAACTGTCCACCTGGAACTGTTGCATCATTTCCTGAGATTGCATAGTAGTTACTCTCTTCAGCTGCCATGTGATTCTCAGAAAAAGAAGTAGTTGCTTTAAAAAGCTACAGAACATTGCTTCCCATGTCCTCTGAAGCACTTTTTGGGACTGAATCTGACGCACAGATCAGGCACTGACTGAATTTCAGCAAGCTCATTCAAGCTATGTTTTTCTTCCTTTCCTGTAATCCCCCCAAAAACCTTTTCTTGCAAAATCGTAATTACCATTGGGAAAAGTTCTCTTTGACACCAATAGAAGCTTTCTTCCTATTATCAAAAAACCAGCCTGGAAGAAGCAAATTTCTGAAAAGATTAAAGTCCCCTTCTGTGCTTACTATGATCTTAATAATTAACTATATTGCCGCTTTCCTCACTGCACCAAGTGGCTATTTTTAGTTTGAAAAAATCCATTAAATCCATTAAACACTAGACCAAGTAAATTCATTAAACTCTAGACCAAGTAAAACAAGTTCAAAGTGTTTTACTTGGTCTAAAGCAGAGGTCCCCAACCTTTGGGGCACCAGAGACCAGTTCCATGGAAAGAGTTTTCCGTGGACCAGAGGGTGTGTGGTTTTGTGTGCTGCCTGCAACCCACAGATGGGGCTTTGCTTGTTTTTGCAGACCGGTTGCTGGCATGCCGTGGCCCAGTACTGGTCCACGGACCAGGGGTTGGGGGGCCCTGGTCTAGAGTTAATCATATATATGTGACATGTCTTTATAGAAAACAACCACATATTAGCTTATCCTATAAACTCAAGGAAATCAGGTTAAATACTTAAGTTATGCAAATACAATTTTAACAATTTTGAGAGACCCAGATTTAAATGATTCTTCCACAGCATTGCACTGGGAGACTTTGAGGAAGTCTTCCTTAATCTCTGTTTCAATCAAATATATCTCTCAGGATATTTGAAAAGAGATGAGGAAAGAGACTGAGATTAATAGGTTAATCAAAACTTATGTAAACTAGCCTGAGGTACTCTACTTGGAGAAACAATGAGAAGACAAAAATATAGCACACAATATAGCACACAAAATGTTTATATTTATCTGCAAATTTGAGCTAGTATTTATTTTATATCAGGTTTTGCAATGTTATTTTATCTGAATCCTAAGAGGAAACTGTATGATTATATGATATAGATCAGACTATATATTGACAGTAATTGTATCAGATCTGTCTGCCCACAAGACATATATAATTCATATGTATTGAAAAGATTCCTGTCAAGTAGTAGATATTTAAAATGGCTTCCATGAAAGTGCTAAAAAAGTAGATGGCAAAAGAAAATCTGCTTTTCAAATGCCCTGCATCTCTGATAACATCAAACACCTTGCACATTATACACTCCTATTCACACTATATACCCCTACCCCTAGTCCAGTGATCGCCATGTGTATATTTTTAACGTGAAAATTCTGCGGAGGATTTTCTTCTAAAATTTAAAATCTCTAGAAGAGCCTAATTCCGACAAGGCATAAAACACAGCAGTTGCACAATTTATAAAGGCAAAGCCTTACAGTTCCAAGAAGACTGAAACAGAAAACATATGGATGCATCAAAGCAGACAGGAAGATGCTGCTAGCTCTTAACAACAGGCAGCTCCCAGCCTTCGGGAACTGGAATGGGACTCAACCCAGAGCAGAACTGAATAGTTCAGCCAACCATCTCTCTCACACATGTGCATTTAAATAAAAAAAACTGGACTCAGACGGGGACTCAGCATGAGAGTTTTAGCTAACACAACAGATGGGAACAGAAATATGCAGTGATATGCTCATTTCCTATTAATTATCAGTGAACTCACAGGATAACACCCATTCCCTGAAGGAGTACAAATGGTGTCAAATATTAATATTCCTCAGCAACTTGGGTTTGCCCTCTCCCACCTCCCAGCGTAACTCCATCATGCACAGTCTATGAGATCAGACAAAAAGGTTCAAAGACTTGACTTGGATTGGAATGTCAGATTGATTACAGGTGTTAATGAAGCAGATCTGCCTATGCAAAGATTGTGTTGAAAAAGAACTTACACAATCAATATAACTCTCAGTATTGGCTTGAGGGGGAAAGGATAAAGGAATTTGCTGCCTGTAAGAAGGAAAAAGGGAAGGTCACACCTATACAGAAAGGTAAAAGTTTTCCTGTCAGTCCTCTCCAACTCTAGGACACAGTGCTCATCTCCGTTTCTTGGCCAAGGGAGCCAGCGTTGTCCGAAGATAATTTCCATGGTCATGTGGCCAGCATGGCTATATGCCAGAGGCACACAGAATGCTGTTACCTTCCCACCAAAGTGGTACCTATTTATCTACTTGCATTTGCATGCTTTTGAACTGCTAGGTAAGCAGGAGCTGAGGCAAGTAATGGGAGCTTATCTTATCACATGGCATTCAGGTCTCAAACCCAAACTGTCAGCTCTGCAGCTGACAAACTCAGCATCTTTAACCACCAAGACATCGCGCCCCGTTACATATATGCAGTAGAGGGATAAAGCTTTGATGTGGTTTCATGTAATCTATTAAAGCTCTTCTTGTACTGCCTTTATTTTCCCACAGATCTATTGAAGCTCAGCAGTTTTAATTACAGCAATAACACACAGGCTGCAAACACAACAAGACACCGCCTGGATCAGGCCAAAGCCCTCTTAGTACTGTTTTGGTTTTTTTGTTGTTGTTGTTGATGTTGTTTCTTTTGTTTTGCACAGCAGTTAACCACCCGCATTTATGGTGCTTGCAAGCCGGACAATTCCCTAAATATTCTTTCCCTTCAAACAAAATGTAGTGAAATCCTCTGAGCCTGGGAATGAAAATGGATGTTTGAAGAAGATTGTGGAACAAGAAGATATATTCTGTTTGTGTCTCAGTTTCTGCCCAAATCAAAAGAAATTATAAAGATTGAAGGCATCAAGGAGGACTATTTGAATGCAATCAGTGATTTTAAAAAAGGACAAAATACACAAATATCCAAGTTCCAAGATTCTGTAGTGTAACTGAACAAGTCTTTGTGAAAATCTTGCTTTCTTGGATACTGTTAGGGGGCTTGACATATCTCCAGTGTACAATTAAAGTGACATGTGAAATGTATCTGAATAATAAAGTTTTAAATAATTATACAGCTATGACTAAAATAGAATTTCAGTTCTCCAATATGCTGGATTATTTTTGCTAGTGTATTATTTTGGGTGACACTTCCCCAGAGCCAGGCTTTTCCATCCAGAACACTGGTCCTTCTAGGATAATTATCCATGACACTTGAAATTCACCATTACAATCTCTGAACTAGACTAAGGGAACAAAATCAATAGACTGTAAATTGATATGCCTTACTGACATTCAACCAGATTAAAACAAGTAACTTATTCAACAAAGGAAAAAGGCAGCATTTTCTCCTAAATCATTAACACTGGTTCTTGCCCATTAAACAGGAGTATATGGTTATGTGATTTCATGGAGACTACACAGGACTAGAAGTCCTAAGTGTGCTTTGGGACTGGGAGTAACAGTCACTGGACTCAGTGGGACTTAAAGACAGTTAGTAATATGTAAGTAATGTGTACGATTAGGCTTGCCAAGTCCGGCTCAATCAAGTTGTTGAGCTTCCAACAAATAATTTTTCTTTCTTTTGCTTTGCTTTGCTTCTCCTTATCCAACTACCACTTGTTGGCTTCTCTGTTTTATTTATTCCTTTCTTTTCTCTGTCTTGCCCAATGCAGTTACTTTGGATTCCCTTACCTTGTTCCTTTTTTTGGTATATATGCTGGAAAGGAGGGAGGGAAAGGTATGTCAGTGGGCACACAGATGTGCAGATAGAGGAGTGTGTGATCAAGAATGTTTGCAGATAGAAATTAGTTTGTTTTATAAATCAGGTGGATTGTGCAATAATTGTATTAATAAACACTAATTGACCATCCATTTTTTTTTCAAAATGTGGCCTCTGGCCTGTGCAAATCAATCTTAATTTGATTTAAACTGAAGACTTGGAAGCCATGATTCAACTCATTTTATACTTTAGACATCTGATTAAAGCTGATTTGAAGTTTAGTTAAAAATTCAACTGAATAGTCCAGAGACTGTAATGGAAATACATTAAGACACTTATTATCCCTTCATTTTGTGGGAGATGAGAGATGGCAGTAATAGGGCTGGCAGACATTTTCAAGATGAAAAGAGTAGGGATAGTAAGTGCAGCACATGATTTTTTCCCCCCTTTTTCAGTTAGATGTCTTCAAGAATTTCACCTCATTAAAGCCTTAATCTATTCCTGTTGCACTTCTTACATGGCAGAGATAGCAAGAATATGGAAAAGGCAGCATAACCATCTCCTTAATAAATAAATAAACATCTGGTGACATTTGTACTAAACCAGCATAAAAAGTGTATTGCTCCAACTTAAAAACCTCAATTTTGAAAACTTGTTTTAAAAGCAAGGTCTTACTAAACATTGAAGAATCCATCACCCGATGGAACATTTTATTTTGTTTAACTTTTCTGGTCTGCCTTGTTGCCAGGCAACATTACCCTCTTCTTGGAATGACACACGTGATGTATTGTGTATCATTTTTAAAACCAAAATGTCTAACACATATATAAGCAACAGTGGTAACATACATGCACATTAGACATTTTGTTATGAAGGACTAGTCTAAGCCTGACTTACTTCAGGCTTACTCACATAGTAAAGCTGAGCCTCCCTTTCTCTCTCCTATTCTAAATAAAGCTAACTACCAATCAAATTCAAGCAGAAACTCTAGATAACTCTTTCTCATAGGACGGACTCTGTTTCACTAGTTTAAGTAGGGTACCAGGGTGATTAGGGCAATACTATCAAAGTTTGATCTCTTTTCAGTAGGATTTGGTTATGTCAGGCTTGCTTTAGTTAGTTAATTAGAGGCAGGAGAAACATAATGGTATAGTGAAATAAAGTGCTTCAGTTTCCAGTAAAAAAAAAGTGGCATATGAACCACTGTAATAGCTCCTCACCTCACATTTTTAAAAGCAGCAAATGTCTGAGCCAACACTTGTGTTTAACATGGTATCCATTCATTCATTGTGAAGAGATGTAAGGAACTTCCAATTATTTATAACTAAAAAGTAAGCTTTGATCCAAGAATGCATATTGGACTCATCAGTTTTGATTGCATATTCAAAGTATTGAGATGGACCTCTAGTTGCACAGGCAGAATGATCACAAAAATATACCACTCCAGAAGTACAAGCGAGAGCAGATAAAGCTTGTGAATGGCTGCATTAAAGAAGCCGTGTGCTGAAATTCTACAGCAAAATTGCCTGGCCATTCCAAAACAGCTCTGATAAGTACAGATACACAGACCAATCAACTAACTCATAGTACTCTAGCCTATTCAGGGTCTTTGTTAGCAGGATGGAGGAACAAATTGTTGTGCTTCTGAGACAAATGTGTCCTTATCAGGAAAATGACACTGCATTATCTCTAAGCAAGAAGGTTGCTAAAATGAAAACAAAGTCATTTTAAGCAATGCCTTGACCAAGTTCCCTCTCAAGGCAAAAAACCGTAACCTTGATTTGGGCTCAGGGCCAACAGGAGATAGTACGGCCTGGGACTTGCTGCACATTTTCAGAACAGTTGTGGTCTTCCAGATCATAATTGCTTAATCTTGATTATTTTTCTGCCATTTCAGTACTTGTATTTTACACTGTTCTGTTGAAAAAAGTTCGATTATAAGGTATGCTTTTCCAGTACTAAGAAGTACTCATGAAAAAATATTATTGGAAGAGAAATGGGCACACTCATCATTCCAGAAAGCAGGAACAGGAATTTTGCTGTGCTTTATTTAGGATATACAGTGAGGGGAAGGCTTTTAGGTTTTCAATTGCATATGATCATCAGCCTAAGTCACAATACACAGCTTTATTTCATTTAATGGAAGTGATTTCTGAAGAGTTATATAGAAGATTTGCAGTGCCAAACTCTTTTAAATTCCTCATTGTGCTTCTGCTTTTCAGTAGCAAAAGCAGATTATTATCAGAAATTGTAATTTTACTGATTGGTCTCAAAACAGTAAACCACAGCATCTTCTGCCAAAACTTTCTGTAATCACTGAGATTACAGATTACATATATGAAATATGGGGGAGGGATTAACCAACTCCTTTTTTTTTTAAGCTATCTTGATAGCATACGTTGGGAAATCCAGATTAGGTCACTTTACATTAGAATTCTTGAAGATCAAAAACTTCATTCATGCTCATGCTGATATCTGGGTATTGACCTAAGGTTGGAGGAATAGTAGTGTAATGCCAGCCAATATCCATGTGCTCAGAACAGTATCTGAATACGTTTTTTCATGAATCACATGAACTCTCCATGTGACCAGAAACTCTTAACAAACTAATTTCCTGAATGTGTGGGGAAAGCCCATCATACAATTATAGAGGAGGGCGATCATGTTGCTAAAGGCAACTTATAAAAATATTTCTTTCCTTATAAATCACCTAAGGGTAACATGGTTGCAGTGTTTTTAAACAAATGGGTAAAGTAATAAATAGCTACTTTATTCCATTTTGGTAAAAGCAAAGATAAGTGACATTCTTTAAACTAAGGCTTTGTCTACTTAGAGTAGATTAACTGTAGTCCTATTTAATTCTAAGATTCCATCCAAAGTTTACTCTAATAAACCTATTGTAGCCCAGCTCCAGTTCACTGATTTTATTTAAAAGATTCTAGAGCACAAAAACTTCTTCTGTAATAAACTTGGTTGTTTTAATCTAATGCAGCCTTTGGTTTGATTCAAGGTGTCTTTTCTTTTTGTTCTAAGTTTACTTAACTGGATATTAAGAAGGTGGGAAAACATGCACTAATGCCTATAAAACATGATTTGGGATATATTTCATGCCTGTGAAATATTGAATAGAATTCAATAGAACAGAATTCTCTCATTACAAAGGAATTTTTGCTGATGGAAGGATAGTATGTACTCCTGCGAGTACATGACTTTTTCCAGTGCAGAACCAACAATCAGAATCCAACATTATTTTTTTATTCCAAACTAGCCTTTCTTAAAAAGAGGAATCTCAGCTTTAGTTACATGCACTCTTTCATTAGCTATCGATTTCTTCCTTCCTTATGGCCACTTAAAACAGATTTCCTTGTGATAGCCAGACCAAAGAGTACACAATTAAAATGACTTTTTTTTTCACCTCTGGGTATAGACTTCAGCGTCATCAAAAGGAAGGGTGGGGGAAGACTATTTAAGCCTTCATTCCTATGTCCAATTGATTTTCTAAATTAGGCATTGACATTTCTCTGAACCAATGTCAGTCCCTTGGGGAAGCCTCAGTTACCAAGGCTGTTCACATTGGATCTATTTATAAAATTTAACTATGGAGGGAATGGACAGAAGAATATTACTGGAGATTCTGATGCTTCTTGTTCTGTTTTCTTGCGCAGTTAATATGCAGGTAGCCTTCAGCTGAATTATTCTGAGCACTCATGGTCAAGTACCCCAAAGGCAAAATATATATATAGGTTGATTAATTAAACTTTATTTAAGTATTCTCTTGGTGATCATTATTTTACCAAACTCAAGATAATTCTTCTCCCCTGTCTCATAGCTGACAAAGTGAGAAAGAGCCTGTGGTCTAGAGGTTAATACATCTGCCTAACATGCAGACAGCCCAGGTTCGAATCTCAGAAGGTTATGTCTGGTTGAAAAGAACTAAAAAGTTCGAAATGGCTATTCCAGTTCTCCCTTAATTCTTTGTTAGCAATCCAAATTTTGAAATATATATATATCAAGGAAGCCAAGCATCTGTCTCAACAAAACAAAGTAGAATGGGTTTAAGACGTTTACTGATATTCTTTCCCATCTGAAACACGATCTCAGAATGCCATGAAGCTTGAAGACTTATATCCCCAACTCATGAGACTTTTATGGAGGCCCTATCTATTTCCAGGCTCATCCAGAAGCCTGAAAATCATTCAGGCCACTTAAATGAGTAGCAGAGAGATGCTACACTTGCACAAGGTCCAACATCCTTCTGAATCCTTTTTGAAGCATGCATTGCTCTAATACGCAGGCACTAAACTGTATCAAATCACAACAACTGGGGCGAGGGGGGAGAGAAAGTTGAAGTTGGTGAAGACAGGGCAGCTGCCCAGACTAACTTTCATTAGTCACACTAATGTTGTCTAACTTTGTGCAGCAATCTGACAAAAAGAAACCCAAAACACATTCCCCTTTCAGTCTCATCTGACCTACTTGTGTGGTTGCTGCCTGCAAGGAGGAACAGTTGCCCAAATTGTGATAGCGTGAAATAACATTCTGAAAACACCCTCTCCGCTGCCATCTTCATCTGACCCCTAATTTTGAATGATTTCAGAACTTGTTTTTATTTTATTTTATTATTTATTTTTGCCATTTGCCTGTAGACAACAAAGATTTCATGCCCACTTATTCTTCACTTATTCTTCCAAATGCATCGATTTGACAAGGGCTCCATCGCCATCCCCATGCAACACTGGGAATAAGGGAATCCTCGACTTACCACCACAATTGAACCCAAAATTTCTATTACTAGGCGAGACGGTTGTTAAGTGAGTCTTGTCCCCATTTTACAACCTTTCTTGCCACAGTTGTTAAGTGAATCACTGCAGTTGTTAAGTTAGTAATATGGGTGTAAACTGACTCTGGCTTCCCCACTGATTTTGCTTGTTAGAAAGTTGCAAAGAGTGATCACATGACTCTGGGACCCTGAAAACATCATAAATATGAGCCAGTTGCCAAGCATCCGAATTTTGATCACGTGACCATGGGGGGGGAGGGAATCTGCAATGCTTGTGTAAAAAAAATGATCACAAGTCACTTTTTTCAGTGCCATTGTAACTTTGAATGGTCACTAAATGAACAGTTGTAAGTTAAGGAACGTGTACAGAGTTCCTCAAACGTGTGTGAAATCAGTATTGAAATGATAGGAAAGACTTTTCCCGAAAGCAGCTTGAATTACCCCGATAGAGTTAAGGGTTTTCCAGCACAGAGAGACTCCTACATTAGCTATATTTCCTACTATTACAGCATTCCAGTCAAAACTTAAATAACCTTGCATTCATTTTGACAATCAGCTTGACAGATGCATATAGTCTGGATCAATATTTTCAGTATTGGATTTTCTCCGAGAAATATAGGAAATGCCCAGCAATAGTTTTGTTTTTTTCCTGCCTTGTTTTAGCAGATCTAGTTACTCACTCACTCACTCACTTCTGCTCTCTATAAATGCTTCAGGTTCTCGGATAACACAGAGTCGATTTAAAGCTCAGCAAGTTTTATTTTTGTCAGCCCTGGGAAAGCGCCCGATTACCAAGCTTGGATATGGAGCCTTATTTGCTCAGTTCTGGATTCAAAGAGCGGTGACAGATGCGGAATATATGACATGCAGGAGGACAGGAGCTGTCATTGTCACCTTGGCTGCAGAAATGCACAACAGAAAGCTTTTGCCACTGCAGCTCAATAGAAGCCCTGTTGAAACATTTCTTTATCAGCATCACAACATTGGCTGCATTCATTGCAGCTGTTGTTGCTTTTAAGGCATGCTAGAGAAAGAAGAGAGAAAGAAGTATTTACATTTGTGGAAGCTGAAAATGGTTGGGCAGGCATGAAGGAAATTCATCCGTGTTTGGGAGTAGGAGTCTTAATATTAAACATTTTACAATAAATTGTGCATGCGTAGATGTGGGGGGAGGAACTGATAAAGAGGAACAGGAAGTTGTTACAGTCTAATTTCTTGGACAGAGACTGAAGCATTTATTTGAAAATACTAAAGACATACTGTATAGTGGTCTGACTTCAACTTAAAGCCAAAATATTAACTTCTCCACATGGTGTCAATGCTATTGGCAGTTCAGGAGAGATATTACCGATTGGAGATTCACTGGCTGAACAGAGAACCTTTTGAAATAGACTTGCATTCTTTCTATTCCTAAAAATGAAGCATGAAAATAGGAAGTTCAGAATCTGAATCCAGATCTTCGTGGAACACCTTAAATACAGTCCAAATCACAGCCCATTTTAGATACTGCGGCTCAGCATTTTGTCCAGAAACAGAGATGAATGGCCACAGAACGGAAATACTCATCAATTTCTTCATGAAATTAGTCATACTTATAAAAATAGAGACAAAAACATTGGGCTTTGCCCACCCTATATGCATGCAATGACTCCATCTCTGTTTATGACACCATGTACCACTTGGGTAGTTGTTATTATTTTGAAATATGTGACCTTTTGTCATCCTTTACAAAGGTAACCGGGATTACTATCTAGAGGGGAGGATTTGCTGTGATGTCTGCAATGCACATGTAAACACACCCATGGCAACTAGATCTGTTTAAATACTGTGTATTCAAATCATTATTTACCTAGAAGCCAGTATTCCCAATGAAAGTGAAATTTGACACTAAAGTCATGCTTACAAATAAAGCATAGATCAAGCAAGCTATGGCTTGACAAATTCAAATTAGATAGGAAACTAGATTTTGTTGTTAGTTATAAGGAAGAGCTTTTACTCTTATTATTACTTGCAGAAGAAANTATATATATATATATATATATATATATATATATATATATATATATATATATATATATATATGTATATATATATATATATATATATATATATATATATATATATATATATATATATATATATATATATATATATATATATATATATATATATATATATATATATATATATATATATATATATATATATATATATATATATCAAGGAAGCCAAGCATCTGTCTCAGCAAAACAAAGTAGAATGGGTTTAAGACCTTTACTGATATTCTTTCCCATCTGAAACACGATCTCAGAATGCCATGAAGCTATCCCCAACTCATGAGACTTTTATGGAGGCCCTATCTATTTCCAGGCTCATCCAGAAGCTTGAAAATCATTCAGGCCACTTTAATGAGTAGCAGAGAGATGCTACACTTGCACAAGGTCCAATATCCTTCTGAATCCTTTTTGAAGCATGCATTGCTCTAATACGCAGGCACTAAACTGTATCAAATCACAACAACTGGGGCGAGGGGGGAGAGAAAGTTGAAGTTGGTGAAGACAGGGCAGCTGCCCAGACTAACTTTCATTAGTCACACTAATGTTGTCTAACTTTGTGCAGCAATCTGACAAAAAGAAACCCAAAACACATTCCCCTTTCAATCTCATCTGACCTACTCGTGTGGTTGCTGCCTGCAAGGAGGAACAGTTGCCCAAATTGTGATAGCGTGAAATAACATTCTGAAAACACCCTCTCCACTGCCATCTTCATCTGACCCCTAATTTTGAATGATTTCAGAACTTGTTTTTATTTTCTTTCTTTATTTTTTTTGCCATTTGCCTGATGACAACAAAGATTTCATGCCCACTTATTCTTCACTTATTCTTCCAAATGCATCGATTTGGCAACGGCTCCATCGCCGTCCCCATGCAACACTGGGAATAAGGGAGTCCTCGACTTACCACCACAAATGAACCCAAAATTTCTATTACTAGGCGAGACGGTTGTTAAATGAGTCATGTCCCCATTTTACAACCTTTCTTGCCACAGTTGTTAAGTGAATCACTGCAGTTGTTAAGTTAGTAATATGGGTGTAAACTGACTCTGGCTTCCCCATTGATTTTGCTTGTTAGAAAGTTGCAAAGAGTGATCACATGACTCTGGGACCCTGAAAACATCATAAATATGAGCCAGTTGCCAAGCATCCGAATTTTGATCACGTGACCATGGGGGGGAGGGAATCTGCAATGCTTGTGTAAAAAAAATGATCATAAGTCACTTTTTTCAGTGCCATTGTAACTTTGAACGGTCACTAAATGAACAGTTGTAAGTTAAGGAACATGTACAGAGTTCCTCAAATGTGTGTGAAATCAGCATTGAAATGATAGGAAAGACTTTTCCCGAAAGCAGCTTGAATTACCCCGAGAGAGTTAAGGGTTTTCCAGCACAGAGAGACTCCTGAGTCACATTAGCTATATTTCCTACTATTACAACATTCCAGTCAAAACTTAAATAACCTTGCATTCATTTTGACAATCAGCTTGACAGATGCATATAGTCTGGATCAATATTTTCAGTATCGGATTTTCTCCGAGAAATATAGGAAATGCCCAGCAATAGGTTTTTTTTTCCTGCCTTGTTTTAGCAGATCCAGTTACTCACTCACTCACTCACTTCTGCTCTCTATAAATGCTTCAGGTTCTCGGATAACACAGAGTCGATTTAAAGCTCAGCAAGTTTTATTTTTGTCAGCCCTGGGAAAGCGCCCGATTACCAAGCTTGGATATGGAGCCTTATTTGCTCAGTTCTGGATTCAAAGAGCGGTGACAGATGCGGAATATATGACATGCAGGAGGACAGGAGCTGTCATTGTCAGCTGGGCTGCAGAAATGCACAACGGAAAGCTTTTGCCACTGCAGCTCAATAGAAGCCCTGTTGAAACATTTCTTTATCAGCATCACAACATTGGCTGCATTCATTGCAGCTGTTGTTGCTTTTAAGGCATGCTAGAGAAAGAAGAGAGAAAGAAGTATTTACATTTGTGGAAGCTGAAAACGGTTGGGCAGGCATGAAGGAAATTCATGCGTGTTTGGGAGTAGGAATCTTAATATTAAAACATTTTACAATAAATTGTGCATGTGTAGATATGGGGGGAGGAACTGATAAAGAGGAACAGGAAGTTGTTACAGTCTAATTTCTTGGACAGAGACTGAAGCATTTATTTGAAAATACTAAAGACATACTGTATAGTGGTCTGACTTCAACTTAAAGCCAAAATATTAACTTCTCCACATGGTGTCAATGCTATTGGCAGTTCAGGAGAGATATTACCGATTGGAGATTCACTGGCTGAACAGAGAACCTTTTGAAATAGACTTGCATTCTTTCTATTCCTAAAAATGAAGCATGAAAATAGGAAGTTCAGAATCTGAATCCAGATCTTCGTGGAACACCTTAAATACAGTCCAAAGCACAGCCCATTTTAGATACTGCGGCTCAGCATTTTGTCCAGAAACAGAGATGAATGGCCACAGAACGGAGATACTCATCAATTTCTTCATGAAATTAGTCATACTTATAAAAATAGAGACAAAAACATTGGGCTTTGCCCACCCTATATGCATGCAATGACTCCATCTCTGTTTATGACACCATGTACCACTTGGGTAGTTGTTATTATTTTGAAATATGTGACCTTTTGTCATCCTTTACAAAGGTAACCGGGATTACTATCTAGAGGGGAGGATTTGCTGTGATGTCTGCAATGCACATGTAAACATACCCATGGCAACTAGATCTGTTTAATACTGTGTATTCAAATCATTATTTACCTAGAAGCCAGTATTCCCAATGAAAGTGAAATTTGACACTAAAGTCATGCTTACAAATAAAGCATAGATCAAGCAAGCTATGGCTTGACAAATTCAAATTAGATAGGAAACTAGATTTTGTTGTTAGTTATAAGGAAGAGCTTTTACTCTTATTATTACTTGCAGAAGAAA
>NW_015386330.1:539376-554812 GCF_001527695.2 Protobothrops mucrosquamatus | reverse complement strand
AATACTGTGTATTCAAATCATTATTTACCTAGAAGCCAGTATTCCCAATGAAAGTGAAATTTGACACTAAAGTCATGCTTACAAATAAAGCATAGATCAAGCAAGCTATGGCTTGACAAATTCAAATTAGATAGGAAACTAGATTTTGTTGTTAGTTATAAGGAAGAGCTTTTACTCTTATTATTACTTGCAGAAGAAATTAAGGAGAAGGATATGAGGATAAAATAAATACTGGAAAGAAAAGGAAATGCTAACAGTTGAAGAATGGATCCTGAACTTGACCAAGCAGGCAGAGATGGTGAAAAATGGTTTGGAGAAGTTTATAAGAGATTAGAAGCCATTTGTGGAGTTTCTGCATGTTAAAAACAACTATGGACTGTTAACAGAGGGTTTTGAAGATTAGTTTAACTCTTTTGGGTTATCAGTTAACAGCTTTTTTACAGTGAACAGAAATTGATTTGATTTGATTGATAGACAATAGAATTTTCTATTTGGAATATTTGTAAGAGATTATAATTTAAAATATAATTTAATAAAGTAAAGATGGGAAAATTTACAACCATTTGTAGACCCGTGGAACAGGGGGGAAATCAGTCTGAATAATATTTGTCAACAGGATAGACATTGTATGTTTAGTGTTAACTGTACTATATATCTATTATATACACTTTTTTGCTTTTTCTTCCTTTCTTATCCAGTGTTGTTAATTTTTTTCCCTATCTTGTTTGTAGTTTTTGTTATGTTTTGTTCCTGTTATTTTTTATTTGTATTTTAGCTTATCTTTGGAAATCAATAAAAATTCCAAAATAAAAAAAAAATGAGAATAAGGTTCAGGCTTATTCTTCCTTGTCAAAACCAAGACTCATTATTATCTGAATTCAGCTCTGATAACAGCCATTTGTTAAAGCAAGCCTTCCACTTATTGTATGGAAGCAATCAATATTTCTCCTCTGCAATTCCTTGATAATAAACCAAACAACCACTGTTCCAGATTCACAGGGCTACCAGGAATGTATCTGGGGCTAGGCTATACTTTGGAAGGTTCTAGAATTCTGGATGTTTAGGAAATATCCAGACCTAAAAATGAGAAAGTAAAATCGAAGAATCTGAGACTTAAAAGTGGGAACTCAGATTAAAAGACCAGCTTTAAAGCAGAGGTCCCCAACTTTTCCAGTTCTGCAAACCGGTGGAAGGGGTGGAGAGAGGGGATGATTTTATGTATGCACATGCTGCTTGCACAAATGCAGCTTCACGGGCACCTTGGCCATCACTTATGGGGCCCGGTTCCCAATGGGCCATAGCCCAGCACCGGGCCACAAACTGGGGGTTGGGACCCCTGCTTTAAAGGATTCCAGATAACCTGAAATTGAACCGGAGCCAATTTGTATTAACAAACATATATTGGGTAAAGAATCCCAGGTTGTAGATTTGCCAGAATAACAAAACAGAGGGTGATATAGCATTGGGCTGCCCTGAAATGAACTTGAATTCTCCTCCCCCCAAGTTTAACATCAAGTAACAAATGCTACCTTGTAATGATGGACATCATTTGGCAGCACAGAATGTCTTTAGGTATGCTTGAATTTCTTATGTAAGAAAAAATAAATAAAGGATATAATATTTGGAAGCAATAGGGAGTCAGAGGTGAAGATTTGTTATGCGGCAAGGTGAGCTGCTTAATATTACCAGTTGTGACCTCTGATTCAGCATTTACACCGTAATTCCATTTATTCTTGGTTATGAATTGTAATAGTCTATTGGCAGCCTCTCAAAAGAGTTGCCTATGATCAAAACAATGACAATAGTTTGACTTATAACCATTCTTTTAGCAACCACCTTCAGTGCCACAATGGCACTGAAAAAAGTGACATACAACTGGTTCTCACACTTACAACCATCACAGCACCCTTACAGTTACATGATTAAAACTCAAGTGCTTGGCAACTGGCATATATTTACAACAGTTGCAGCATCCTGGGGACACGTAATCTGCATTTGCAACCTTTCCAGCCAGCTTCCAATAAGCAAAGCCAATGGGGGAAACCAGATTCACATAACAATTGTGTGATTCACTTAACTGGATGAACCGCTTAACAGCCACTTCAAAAAAAGGTTATAAAATCAGGAGCAACTCAACAACCGCCTTGCTTAGCAATGGAAACTCTGGTCCCGATTGTGCTTGTAAATTGAAGATTACTTGCAAAGTGAAATGCTGTGAATGAAAGGAAACAGTGCAATAGCCAGGAACTAAAACAAACCATCAACAGTTAAAATTGTCTGATAATTTATTTAATTTACAACTTCAGAAACCGCTATGAGATCTGAAGACAGCGACCAGACATGATTTCACTGCTATCCTTTGATTTGACGAACTTATTTTTAAAGTTTTCCTCTCCTCAACATTAGGTTTTCTCATGGTTCTTACAGTATGTAAAAATTAAGCATTACATTTATACATTCTCATTTCTAACATGAAAGTTACTAATTTACCCCAAAATAATTCATCTAGACCAGTGGTAGTGAATCTATGGCACGCGTGCCAGAGGCGGCACTCAGAGCCTTCTCTGTGGGCACACGCGCCATGCCCCAGAGATGGCAACCATCCTCTTCAACCAGCCAGCCGTTAACTCACCGAGGTTTCACATGGCCAGATGAATTCCAGCACCCGTGCGCTTGCTGGCCTCTGTGTGCAGGGGTCGATGGTGTCAGGCAGCAGCTGCCCCAGACCCTGCCTCGCCTTGCCCTGCGACAATGGCAGCCCCGCCCCACCCTGCCTTGACTTGCCTTGCCTCACCCCACAGGACGAGCCTCCTGCCCAACACTCCACCCACCAGAGACCCCCTGGATCTCCCCCAACCCTGCCCGGCCCCCACAGGCATCTCTCCCCAGGAACAACATCAAGCTGGCCATGCCCACCCTGGCCACACCCACCCATCTGCCATGATGACTGTAGCCACGCCCATCCAGTGGGCCACACCCACCCAGCGGGCCATGCCCACCCGGCACCCGGTGATATATAAGTGGATTTTGGGTTGCAGTTTGGGCACTCGGTCTCTAAAAGGTTCGCCATCACTGATCTAGACCTATGTGGGTTTAGTTGAATGGCAACAATTTTTTTGAGAGATGAGAGAGATTTTTTTTAATGATAAGATTTTCTCCTTTGGTTGCTGAATTATGGCTTCTCTGACTTTCATCAAAAGTTCTATCAACTTCACATCAAAGAATGTTTCAGTTGCATTTTTAATTGAAGAAGACCTCTGAATACATGGGGAGATCATCCGTATGCATTCCTATCATGTCTACAAATCCTACAGACTTTCTTTCTTAGAAAGTGGGAAGATTGACCACATCAATATCTGGCTAAAATTACATTTAATTCTTCAGATATCTTATATTAAAGCAAGCCCTAGATAGCTCCAAAAGTTATTATCAAAATTTAATGTTGAATGGGACATAAAGAGAAAAATAACTACAGGACTTATATTAATTCTAAATAGCTATATTTAAATAAATTTAAGTGTCAATGAAATGCAAGGAAATCAAATCTAATTTTTGCCTCCCCTCTCTCCTACCTGCTACTGTTCCCAGACTGTCATTCAAAACAGGAATGGCTCTTAGTTCATAAAATTACACTTAAAAGTCATCTGAATATCTGGGTATTCTTTGGTAGGAATCCAGTTATGCTACCATCCAATACTGGGTGTAAATCACATATTCATCCAGAAGAGGATGTACAAACAGATATTTTTCAAGAGTTGAATGACACACATGGTAAACTCTTATGAGGAACATGATGTTATTTAAATGTTCTCATCCATTTGCACTATAGCTATCAATTTTCTTCCATTAAGAGAAAACTCTTGATTTACTTATTTTGAGCACTGGTTGGCTTGCTTTTGAGCACTCTTTGGCTTCTAACATTTTAGTATTTGGGCTGCAGGCAATATTCTTTCAATTTCAGGGTGTTGTATATTCTAGCAAAAGGGAACGCCTAAGTGCTTGTAATGTATAAAAAGTATTCCTTTAATGTATAAAAGTATTCCAGTTACAAAACTGGGCCATGTGGCCAAAAATGTGCTGTCTCTTGATACTTACTCATTGACTATTATGCTTACTCACTGGCTAAAAAAAATCACAGACCGTATCAGAGAAGTAACATTCTATAATAATATTTAGAACAGACAAGGAGAAAAGGCTTAGTTTACATTTAAAATTCAAAAACGTTATGTTTTAACTAGTGGACTATAAAAAGTAAAAATATTGCTGTCAATAGTGCATTACAAAGTAGATCCTAGGTATTAAGTTACTTTGGCTCCAATATTGTAGCAAGTTTAGAGCCTTTGTCTTAGTCCATTATTTCTTAACATTAATTTCTTAAACACACACTATCCGTATCTAAAATTGGGCTGGAGAAAATAGTTCTGAGCATAAATGTCACAGGGTCTAAGCTACTGTGAGGACAACTGTGGAGATGTGTCTCTGTCAGTCAAAGGCACTGCAGAAATGCCCTGCTATATCAGACACCATTGTCAGCTGTTGCCTTTAGAGCCAAGAGTCTATTCTCAGCAGTCCCAGTTCCTGCCATCATCAGTAACTACAAGACCATCTGCAAACCTTCCCAGTCCCAGATGTTGCTCTTAGGGGTCGACATGTTAAGACACCCCATATCACCAACCTGCGGGTATCCAATATACTTTAAGAAAAGAACTTTATGGATTTGAAGGGCTATAAATCAACTCCACAAACATAAATCTGAAACTCTGAATACAAGGAGTAAATATCTCTAATATCAGGGGGACACAGCTTTCAAATCAAAGTACATCGCATTAATTCTAAGAGTGCTTTTTTTGTGTTACAGTACTGAATTCGGAGTCTTATACACAAAAAAGTATGAACTATAAGAATGCATAGTTATACTACATACAAATAAAAATTTGCAAAATGCTGTATTCATAATTGGGATTTATCAGCTAAGAATGAGAATTTTTTAAAAACGTATTGTACTGGATATTCCCAATAAATGCAGAGGATTACACAGTACTTGTAAATTCCAAATGTCACTGTTGCTAAATGATTAAATTATCATTGCTAGATTAGGATTAGGAATTTATTTTATTTATTGACTTTGAATCACTGGACTCCTGACAACTACTTGGACAAGACCCTGCAGTTTTCTAAGCAGCTTTTTCAGAAGAGGCTTTTGCCATCTTCCTAGGTCTGAAAAGGAATGACTGGCCTAAAGTCACCCAGTTGGCTTCCATGCCTAAGGCAGAACTAGAACACAAGTCTCCCAACTCCTAGTCAGCAGCTTAACCACTATTCCAAAGTGGCTCTCAAGAAATGGATTTGGGGCACCTAGCCCAGATCTAAAGGTTACTGTTTTCATCTTAGACTTGTAAAGACTCAAGATAGAATGCCACACACCAAGCAAAGGCAAAGGGCCAGGTTCCTGGTATTTATAGCAGGCCTGACTCACCCAGAAGCTTCATACTGGATGGCAACTACAGGACTAATGTATCTCTAAGAGCAAAAGAGTTCCAAGGGCTGAACACGGAGAGACTTTGGACAGTAAAAGAACTGGGATCAAGGACTGATTGGGCACTTTCCAAGGTCTATGCCACAGCCATGAATTAGCGGCGCACTGTCCTCATTGGAGCCCATGTTATCTCTTTCATCCAAGTAATCTAATGTGAGAACACAAATAAACGTGTGAGAAGGAAAAACAGCCATTTCTACTTGTCCATTGGTCTACCATTTTCCTAAGGATGGTATAGGCAGAGGGCCAAATGGCACAGGAGTAGGAGTGATTCTCTCAAGTCACTCCAACCTACCATAGTTTCTCCACTCCTAGTAACAATGATTCAACTCTTTCAAATTCCAGATTCAATAAGAGACAAAGTTGACATTTGCCCATAATCTTGGTGTCTTACACTTATAGCTTATTTAGCATGTTTTTAACAACAAAGATATAACAAATACTTAAATTTGACGAACAATGTGAATTTCTCCTTCATATTTTACTTATATAAAAGAAGTAATGAATGAATTAAGGAATAAAGTAAAACACTCCAAAACCTAACACTTCCTTTCTTGACTCCCAATTTGAAAAGGAAGAATTTTGCCATATTTTCTAACATTAGAAATCTGCTGCCAATATAGAAAGCCAATTCATTTTGTCTGCAATGTATAACTATGAAGAAGAAAAAAATATTTCAATATTCAGCTTATTACAAGGAATTCAGGCACCTATTTTTAATATCATTTCTGTAGCACATTCAGTGTCTGAATCTTCCAAATTAGATGATATGAAAAACAAGAAAAGGAAGAGTATTCTTTCTTTTACTATTAGTTTCTTTACAGTGGAAGAAAGAAAGAAAAAAACCAAAAGGCATCTTTAATGTAAATTGAGCTACTTAGGAAGCTGGAGCTAAATTAGGAAACAAGAAGACATAAACTGCTTAGTCATTCGGTGTTTCTGTGTAGCTGCATTGCAAAATCTATCTATTTATAAGAACATGTGTTTGTTTTAAAGGTAAAGGTAAAGCTTCCTCTGTCCAGTCATATCGGACTCTAGGGGGTGGTGCTCATCTCCATTTCTTACCCAAGGAAGCCAGCATTATCTGAAGACATTATCCATGGTCATGTGGCCATGATGACTATATGCTGAAGTGTATGGAATGCTGTTACTTTCACACCAAAGTGATACCTATTTATCTACTCGCATTTGCATGCTTTCAAACTGCTGGGTGGGCAGAAGCTGGGGCAAGTAACAGGAGCTCACCCTGGTCGTGTGGTGCTCAGGTCTTGAACTCAGGCTGTCAGCTTTTCAGCTGACAAGCTCAGCATCTTTAATCACTTTTAGAAAGGCCTAATTCATATTTCTCTTGTTATATACATTATCTATCTGTCTATTTATCTATCTATCCACACATACACTCATACAAGCATATGTACATGCACACTCATGCATATGTCATTCACAGGTCCCTATTAGTCAGACAAAATCCCTTTTCTATCTAAAACTGTAAATCTCGAAACTAACATGGCTAATAGCTACAGTAGAGATGCCATTGATAGTCCAACATACTGAGAAGCAAACTAGTTGGAGAAAATCTCACAGCTCACAGGCACGTGCTCTAAATCACAGGCAGAATGCTTCCCCATCACCTGCTCTCTGTCCACTTAACACTACATGCCAGAATGGAAATGGTCTCCTCTACCTGCAAGCTAAGTGCTCTACCTTGGTATAATAATTTTTCATAAGAACACCAGCACCACCCTTCACAGGTTGTGGACAATTACTGTAGACAAATTGACCCAGTAAGGCTAGAAATAAACTACTCACTTATATTTGCAGTTGATTAAGAAGGATGCTTCTTAAACAGTGATCGAAGCTGACCTGAACAAACATAACTACTATAATGTGGGATTAATGAACCCATACCCAAATTCCACCTACCATGGAAAATGTCACCCAAAAATGAGAACAGATTGCAGAATCAAGAAATTGAAACACCAAAATTAGTTTTTAAATGTCCAGAGACTGCAGGAGATGCCAGAAGAAAAACAGTAGAATTTAAACAATTTTAAATAAATAATTATAAGTACTAATTACAAGTAGCAATCTTCAGAGCACACAAAACTGCAATGAGTGAGTAAAATATGGCTAGGAGTAAAGTGCTATGAAAAGTATTGAGATTCTATATACAGATTGGTGACAGGACTTGGAACAAGGCAATCAATAATTGAAAAACAGATGGAACAAAAAAAAACAGTTTTAGCTGGATGTAGAACACATGCACTGGTTTCTAATGGTCATATTTACAGCTAGGAATGTTATAACCTTCTTAGATGTTTCAGTGTAGTGATGTTGCAGCAACTGATCTATAACTGCTAAGTTTAATAGGTGGGAAATTTGCTAATAAATAGATCAATAAGATGATATGTAGTGTGATATAAGGTGCAGTCCAACAACATGTGTGCTATAGACCCAACTTTGTTGCCTGCCCATACAAAGACACTCCTGATAAGGAATAATGTTAAATCTACCAAGTGACAATGTGAATGTCCTTCTATGTGAGACATGAAGAATATGATAAATACATCTAGGTATGTGGGTGTAGGTGTCTAAAAAAGGAGCTCACATGAGGTTGCAATTGTTGTTGTTAGTTGTGAAGTCGTGTCCAACCCATCGCGACCCCATGGACAACATTCCTCCAGGCCTTCCTGTCCTCTACCATCTTCTGAGTCTATTTAAGCGCACGCCTACTGCTTCAGTGACTCCATCCAGCCACCTCATTCTCTGTCGTCCCCTTCTTCTATTGCCCTCAATCTTTCCCAGCATTAGGCTCTTCTCCAGTGAGTCTTCCTTCTCATTAGGTGGCCAAAGTATTTGAGTTTCAACTTCAGGATCTGGTCTTCTAAAGAGCAGTCAGGGCTGATCTCCTCTAGGACTGACCAGTTTGATCGTCTTGCAGTCCAGGGGACTCGTAGGAATCTTCTCCAGCACCATAGTTCAAAGGCCTCAATTCTTTGGCGCTCAGCCTTTCTTATGGTCCAACTTTCACAGCCATACATTGCAACTGGGAAAACCATGGCCTTGACTATACGTACTTTTGTTGGCAGGGTGATGTCTCTGCTTTTTAATATGCTGTCTAGATTTGCCATAGCTTTCCTCCCCAGGAACAATCATCTTTTAATTTCTTGGCTGCAGTCCCCATCTGCGGTGATCTTGGAGCCCAGGAAGATAAAATCTGTCACTACCTCCATTTCTTCCCCATCTATTTGCCAGAAATTGAGAGGGCTGGATGCCATGATCTTGGTTTTCTTGATGTTGACTTTCAAGCCAACTTTTGCACTCTCCTTCTTCACCCACATCAAGAGGCTCTTTAGTTCCTCTTCACTTTCTGCCATTAGAGTGGTATGGTAGGTTGCGATATGGTAGTAGAAATGTGTATTTTTTTATTTTTTTACACCAAGATCCAAAACTTTTTCTGGAATCATAGAACATAGGTAGTGGGGGGGATAGCCCACAATGAGTCAAATCTATTTATTTTTTCAAAGATGAGTTTTAGCTTTCCACGACTGTAAACATGGCCAAGGATCTACCCTAGAATGTTTGTTGTAGCTACAATTCTATAATCATAAAATCTTAGACAGGCTTCAAGGAAAACACAGCCAAGTTCCAATAGAGAAAGTATAGTGCATTTGCAGTTGATTAAGGTCATAGAGAATGGTCTTCAAAAAAATTAGACTGAAAAGATGGAACCATCCTTTTACACAATGAATTGAGCATCGTAGGACAGCAAACGTAATGCCTTTTGACAGCTGCAGGCCCATAATTACTTGTAGCTGATTTAATGGTCTCATTGAAGCTTTTTGAGTACTTGGGGAAAAAAAGTTAATTTATTTGGAGATTCCAAGAAGCAGATGTTTGAAAATGAATACCATATTTAGATATTTTAAGTCTTAAGTTAAATGCCTTTATCACTGATTTGTCAATTACAAGAAAGTTCAAAGGGCTTTTTGATGAAAAGCTGAAGCTTTGTTTTAGCGTAATTAGTATGCTTTTTTCCAGCACAGAAAGATGCTGCTGCTATTAATACCAAAATTAGGCAGGAAAAGCAAGCAAAGGGCTGGAAATTGGATATAGTGACATCCTTCAGACATTGAAGTTGAATAGACAACTCTGCACTCTGCAATGACCAAGTTTATAGATTCTTTGCTCACAATTGTTGAGCATCCAAAGTATAACTTCTCACGCCAAGTCAAACCATGCAAGAATTACTTTGCCAATCACATAATAGATTAATTTATTATGTCATAATTTAGTTTCCTGTAGCTGAAAACAAAAGTAGAAAAAAAAAACCAATGTGAAGAAACCTGGAGTTGACAATTTCAACCACTTGTATCTAGCTGGGATGCAACAGGAAACCACCTTACATTTTTGTGGCAGCATTGCTCATGTATCCTTGAGCTTGCACTTTATAATATACAAGCTGAAATCACACAATCTCTGTTTGAACACATAACAGCTCTTTTTTGGACGGTATATTCAGCTGTAATTCTTTGATTCAGTTAAGTAATGTTGGATTGCACATAATGTAAGGGAATACTGTGTACAGTTCTGGTCACCACAATGTAAAAAAGTTACTGAGACCCTAGAAGGTGTGCAGAGAAGAGCAACCAATATGATAAAGCAGGCATGTCAAACTCGCGACGTCATGTGACGTCGCATGACGTATCGGAGCTTTTTCTTCATTGCCGGCAATGGGGTGGGTGCGGTTTTGGGATGACGCGTCCGGCCCGCGGGCCGGCAGTTTGACACCCCTGTGATAAAGGGTCTAAAAGCTAAATCAGGGGTCTTCAAACTTGGCCCTTTTATAACTTGAGGACTTCAACTCCCAGAATTCCTCAGCCAGGCATGCTGGCTGAGGAATTCTGGGAGTTGAAGTCCACAAGTCATAAAAGGGCCAAGTTTGAAGACCCCTGAGCTAAATCATATGATGAAAGGTTGAGGGAGCTAGGTATATATTGAGGGAAGTCAGAGCCTCAGAAAAAGAAATATTAAAAAGGCAGAAAAATATATTTCCTCAAAAAGGATTTTTAAAAGCAGAAGCCAACCCTGCCCCCAAATCTCTCTATCCCAAACAGGAGCCAGCCCTATACAAATGCAAATGTAACCATCAGAAAGTTGGAGCCAGAAAACTCAAGAAGACAAAGAGACCTAAAATCTGCATACCCCACCCAAACTCTAGGAGTCATTAGTCCCATCACCAGGGAAGCAGGATATGATAATAGGATTAAACCACAGATACCAAGGCCTAGAAAAACACACTCAGATTCAGTTCAAAGTTCATGCTACAGGAACAGGAAACTATTCCAAACAAAAGGCTAGAGAGGGTATAAAAACCTACTGCCCATGTGCTCAGGCCCTTCTTTCCTCTGGTCTTTTCTGCAAGAACCATCTTTCTGCCTCTTCAATAAACTGTAACCATCTTCCCAAAGCAGTCGCCATGTTGCTTATTTATTCCCGGCTTGGATGAACCAGGATGAAGACTTTACTTCCAACAGTTTAGCCTATCGAAGAGAAGGATTTGGGAGATAGGATAACTTGAGGGACTATCACAGAGGAGAGGGGATTGATTTATTCTCCAAAGCACCAGAGGGCAGGAAGATAAGTAATGGGTGCAATCTTGTTAAAAAGAGAAGCAACCTAGTAGTAAGGAGAAATTTCCTGACAGTGTGAACAATTAATCAATGGAATAGCTTGCCTCCCAGAGTTGTGGGTGCTCCATCACTGTCAGTGCTCAAAAATAAACTGGGACAATCATTTGACCAGGATGGTACAGGGTCTCCTGCCTTGAGCAGGGGGTTGGACTAGAAGACCTCTGAGGTACCCTTTCTCCCTGTAAGGGAGAAGGGTTCTTTTGATAGTCATACACATTATCAAAATTATTCCCTCTCTGGGGAGATTCAGTTTCAAGTCTATGCCAAATCATGAAAGCTCTATAGGTAACTTTGGGCAAATCACTCTCCCTCAGCTCACCCCACCCCCCCAAAGTTGTTCATATAAGGTAAAATGGAGGAGGGAGCATCTGTAAACTGCCTGGAGTTCCTGGAGGGAAAAGGGAATATAAATCTCATGAATGCATAATAAATAGATTAATAGTTGTTTATTACAATAAAAGAACTTGGCCTCACTCTTTTCTTTTTTTCCTTTCCTACTGAATATCCATTGGCAATTTGAAGTTAATGAATTTATATACTGACATGTCCATTTGTATTTTCTGCCATGTCCTGAATTGAGACAAATGCTCTCAGAATGAAGCAGCGAGGGATGAATCAGTTGAGCTATTAGAGGAACAGCCTTCACCGGAAGATGGAATTAAAGAATAAATACTGTAGCTTTTAGTTGAAGTGGGGGCAGGGGGGATGCTTTCATCAACATCCTGCACTGCTGAACATGCTGCACAGAAGTGAACTGAAATCAGCTAGTAATATAAGGCTCCTCCTCTACTCAGCCTAGGCTACTCCTGAAATTGCCAAATGGTGCTGTACTGTGTTAAGGTGAGAAGCTGTGCATTTCATCTTACAATCAGCATGCCTGATGCAGTCCTCACAAATACTAACCTTTATCCGATGAGGTCTTAATAAAACAAGTCAATCGTGATGCAAATGACCAGCAAATATAGCCTGAATCTATCCTGAATACACTGATAGGCAACACAAATACACACTTCAACCCTCTGTGCAGAGAACATGCCTGTTAGCTGCCGGGGAAGGAGGAAGGAAGGAAGAGTCACAAAACACTGCATTTGGAAAGCAACAGAAACCTGGCCTGCCAAAAGGAAAATGCTGTTGCCCAGAGCAGCCAACTAGCCCCCATAGCCCTGTAATTCCTGTGCACCTAGAAATGAGTTATCATATATAGTTTTGGGGCCAGTTTTCATTTCTGATGTAACATTTTCAATATTGCCTTTAAAATTAGAGTTGAAAACATAAGGAGCTTTTTAAATGTCAAAACAGTCTTCTGGATTACTCTTTTTGATGTTTGATCGTATTTTTATTAAAAAAAAATAAGTCTCCCTGAGTTGAGCTCAACTGCTTGTAACTTTGTGGGGAAATCCACATAGTCTTCTTTGAACTCATATTATTGGCTATTGCCTTCCCCGGGTTAGTTTTCAATTTCCCTGTCTAGCCTACCAGCATTTTCCTTTTGGCAGGCCAGGTTTCTGTTGCTTTCCAAATGCAGTGTTTTGTTAATCTTCCTTCCTTTCCCCGGCAGCTAACAGGCATGTTCTCTGCACAGAGGGTTGAAGTGTGTATTTGTATTGCCTATCAGTGTATTCAGGATAGATTCATTAGTAGGTTGGGATTCAGTTACTTTTAATAGAGATACACGTGCTACCTGTAACTCTGCTCCTATCATCTTCTTAAAGTTTAATTAGAGATAAGGATGCTGGTTATACCACAGTCAGATGCAAATAGGTTAGCTTTTTGCAATCGGCCTGGATCAGTCAGGTGCTGTAACAAGTACTAAATTACTGACTGGATAATGCCAGCACAGTGTTTCTCAAACTTGTCAACTAAGAGGTGTGGACTTCAGCTCCCAGAATTCTACAACAGCACACTGGCTCACTTATTCTGGGAGTTGAAATCCACACATCTTAAAATTCCAAGTTTGAAAAACACTGTGTTAACACTGTAGTTAGACTCTTTTAACTCAGTTATGGGAAGATGCCATGCTGCAAAGAACCAAATTATTGCATAATCTGAGCAACAAAAAAATAAAAATGAGCGGCAGCGGGAACCAAGTTCCTTATTTGGAAATGTGCTCATATGACCAGAAAAAAAGGAAAAAGATATGCTGGTTACAGTATCGAACATCTTACAAGAGGGGAAGTTAAAAAGATGACAGGTCACATTTTGGCAAAATGGTGCTTTGCTGTTTTGCAGGCACATATCCATCATCTCAAAATTCCTACACTCATTGTGCCTGCCAGTCAATCCGTAATAAAACCTAGAAAAGAATCACAAGATCTGTCTAGCATCCTTATCTCTAATTAAACTTTAAGAAGATGATAGGAGCAGACCTCCAGGTAGCATGTGTCTCTCTATTAAAAGTAACTAAATCCCAATCTACTAACCTGACATCTGAGAAAAACTGAAACTGCAGTTCACTAACTATTCTGCTATGACATTGGTGCTACAGGAGGGCATTAAAAAGGTGGGAAGTATGCAAACTGAGATCTAGTACAGAAGTAAATATTTCTATATTCCATACCATATCACACCATAAGGTACTGAATGCAGGTTCACAAAGGAAAAAATGTTCTACAAGAAATGTTGGTGCTTATTACAGAAAGTAATTCAGTTCCTCATGCACTGTGTTGACTTCTGGGAACCACATATCAAGAAGGTTTCAGAGAAACTGGATCCAGCCTCAAAGCAGAGAATGGGAACATGCATTTCAGGAGAGAACAAAGCACAGAGGTAAGAGCTATGGGAGGAAGTGTTCCTTAATTAACTCACTATAAGCTTGATGAGAATTGTCTCTTACAGGTTTCAAGATTACATTTTTACCTCAGACTAGCATTAGAGATACCATTTTGAAACCCATTGGTTTGTCCCTCTGGTCTGTCAACTACATGGGACTTGGCACTAGAACATATTAAGGGAAAGGCAATAAGCATGATTAAAAATTAGAAACTACTTTAAAAGAAGAGTATGAAGGACTGACATGTTTAGCTAAAAGGGGACCTCACAGCATTTTTCAAATGACATGTAGAAGACTATTAAGACTACCAAATAGTAGAAGTATGCAACCTACAGAAGATTGCCCTGTTATTGGAGATTTCCCAAGACTATAATTTAGGTAGGGTCAATCTCTATCATTACAGAGTTTAAAAGACATATAAGGGATTTAAATTTCAAGAAGAAAGATTCCAGTTGAAAAGTAAGTTTGTTTGTTTGTTTGTTTGTTTGTTTGTTCGTTCGTTCGTTTGTTCAATCAATCAATCAAATCAATTTCAATGGCCACCAATCTCAGTCAATTATTCTGGAGGCTTCCAATTCAGAAAATATATTACAATTTAAAAAAAATATTTTTTTTAAAACAATAAAAACAGTAAGCAGCAAAACATGCAATTCAATATACACAAGAGCAAGATATTTAGCCAGTTAGCAACATAGCCAGGAAATCGGGCCCTTGGCACATTTAGTGCTCCAGGCTTAGGATCATAGCCAGGTTCCTAACATTAACAGCAGAACACAATAAACTTCTGGTCCTTCTTTGCTCGCGTTTTCTTCAACCTCTTAGAAGGCAGAAGTTACATATCGTACCTCAGGTCATAGGTTTATTTTTATTTTCCCATAAAGACAAATTGAACAATACTTCATAAGTATTGTTCAATTTGTTTTTAGTTTAATTTATTAACCTAAATTAATAAAGAATGTGGTTTAGCATTGATTATGTTTTGATGAGACCTGATGAAATATCTGAGACCTCATGACTCCTTAGCCCAATAGCAGAATTGTAGGCCAGCTTCCCTTTGTGCTACATTCAGACACTGCACTGCATTCTCACATCTAATTCTCTTGAACAGAGAAACTGCCCTGAAATAATGCAGCAATTGTCATATATATAAGGGAGATTATGATGTGTTTAAGATATCACCAAGCACACAAGTACGCATCCCATATACACATGGGATTAGTCTTGCATCCATTCAACCAGACACAATGACTAGGTTTACATATCCCACTAAGCTATTTGGCTTTGCCTTAGTATGTTGTACAAACCTACACTTTGTGGCTTGTACACCATGATTCATGGCTTGACTTAACTATAGGATGCCACAAAGTATTTGATCTAGATACTGTATTTATTTAGTATAGCATTATGAACCGCAGTAGCTCATCCAACTGTCCATAG
>NW_015386330.1:506243-539276 GCF_001527695.2 Protobothrops mucrosquamatus | reverse complement strand
TTATTATTATTATTATTAT
The DNA here is from genome assembly GCF_001527695.2 of Protobothrops mucrosquamatus. Classification (NCBI taxonomy): domain Eukaryota; kingdom Metazoa; phylum Chordata; class Lepidosauria; order Squamata; family Viperidae; genus Protobothrops; species Protobothrops mucrosquamatus. The sequence continues at coordinate 539,257 of NW_015386330.1, read as the reverse complement.
TATTATTATTATTATTATTATTATTATTATTATTATTATTATTATTATATTCAAAGTGGGGATCAAGGAAGTCATCATTAATTCAAAACAGAGTAAGATACAATAGCAAACTTGGAAGAAAAGGTTATTCCTAGCATATATTTTATTCAGACTTTCTAAGGTTTTCAGAGCCAAGCTCTACAGATATTCAAATACTAGCCTATTAACTGTTTTAACCCTCAGGGCCAGAATAGCATCGTTTAATTCAGCTTGCATCAATGTCACATTCCATGCCCTGTAACTCCACAACATTGTAAGTATCTGGCATTTGGGTAGCATTTAAGATGGCTTAGTGAAACACTATCTATAGCTAGCTGTAACCCTAGCAAGAGCACTGCAAGCAAAAAATAGTGCAGCTTCCACACGCTCCACATCCCTACTTCTCGGGGAAGAAAAACAGCCATTAAATCCCTTCTCTCTTTGCAAATTATATATACACAGCATCTTGTTTTGATTCTTCGGTATGAAATGGCCACAGGTGCAAAGAGGAGGGACTGGACTGGAACAGAAAATAAGAGACTGAGTAGAAAAATAGTGATCCTCAGTCCACACTGAATTGATGTACAGAAGCAGAAAGTAGAAATGGAATGGAGAATACTCAGGGCTTTTTTTGTCATAGAACGCCCAGAACAGAGTTCCGGCACCTTTTTGGGATGGAACCTTGTAGGGTAAGCAAGGCAGGTTGCATAATGTGTGTGAGTTCCGGCACCTTTTTTTTTTTTTTTTTTTACAAAAAAAGCACTGAGTATACTCATACTGGAGAGTGATCTTAAGGGAGGTTCCAGAAGGGCGTTGGACCCCATGTGTTTCATTCATTTATAAACAATCTGGAATTAAAGTTGAGCATCATCAGCAAAGTGAGTCAGATTTGCTGATGATACATTTCTCAAGGAGTCAAATCAAAGAGATTCTGGGCTTGTTTCAAAGTAAGCAAGGATTGTTTCATAGTAAGAACTTTATATATATACACATATACATTAATGGGAACTGAGCTGGCAATGAGTGATCAGAAAAAAAGATCTTGAAGTTATGCTCAACAGCTCAGTGAAAATATCAGTGCAGCATGACTATTTAAAAACACAGTAAAGAAAGCATGAAGAATATATTGCTTCTGAAATGCTTTCCAATCCATGTATTAGTTAAGGGCTATAGGAAGCACCAATATTTTATTCTGGGTAATGAAGTTTAGTACCTGTTGGTATGTATGTTTCTGCTCTCCTGTCATTTTGTATTTGTATGTGTTTATGTCTATGTACAGACTAAGAAGGGCAGCAAGAGCAGTGTACATACTGCTCAGTGATACATAACTAGGAAGGAGGCATGATGACAGTCTTCTAAGCCACTATCCAACTGTCCCTCCCATAGGGGTGCATTGTAGAAATTTTTCAGGAACTCTTCTCCACAGCTCCCAGATATATCTAGTGTGTCTTTCTCAAACCAAATGGGTCTTTAGCTGGCTTCTTCCCTCATATCAAACATGGTCCCAGTCAGTTCAGCTGTCAGAAAGTTACTGTGCTAACAGAGAGCTGGGCAAACAGACAGATTCCCAAAACCCTTTACATGATTTCTTTCTGAGGATCCACAGGGATAGAAAAAAATAGAAAGCATTACAGTTGGCCTTTGATTTACAACATTTATTTAGCAACCATTTGAAATTGCCATGGCACTGAAAAAAGCGACTTACAACCTGTCCTCCCACTTAAAAACCACTGCAGCATCTCGGACTTCAGGTTTTGTGCCCGCAGCGCATGGCCGTTCAAGAGCGGACCTCTGCTCCCCACGGCTAGTTTCTTCCTGCTTGGGGGATCCTAGATGGGTCCAAAGTTGCCCTGGAGAGGTGACCGTGAAGGAGGGGTGCCCCGTTGATCACAAAATGATGGCAGTTGCTTCACTTGATCTGGGGAAACCCCTCCAAATCTGACAGGAGAAAGGCTAAAGTGAGATCAGTGTCTAGCCCAAGCTGCTTGCAGCTGAAGTCCCAGAGCACGAACCTAAACATTGGTGAACAGCGTGCTTGGAATTGGTGAGAATACTGATCTTCTTTCTTCTATCTACTATCTAAATCCTTGAAAAGATCCCCAAAGCAAGAAAACCTCCAGAAGTGAAGGGAGGGGATTATATCCCCATTCCCTTACAGATGGAAGCAGTGAATTAATATTAAAGGAGGGAAGAGATATATTAAAATTTGTTTTTAAATACTTCAGTCTGGACAAATTTAGGAACTAAAAAATTGTCAAGATTATAACCTAATTTTTTTTTGATGGAATTATAAAAATATATAACAAAAATAACTTTTTGATTGAAAGAAAAACTGAAAAAAGAAATAACTGCTGACATCTAGTGGAGACTCAGAGAATAGAACATTAACAATAAGGATTCAGAAATTGGCAAAATGCCTATAAACAAAGAAAAAGTTGTTCCTTTGAATTGCAAATAACCTTGAGAGCCAGCTATAAGATTAAAAAGTGTTTGAAAGAAAAAAAAAACCTGAAGTGTTGCTTAAATCTAAGAACTGTTTATGGAAAAGAAAAACCTTGGCTTTTTGGCTAATCTTTTAGAGGAGAATCTGTAGGAACGGTTTAAAGTGGCTTAACATACTGAACTGTAATTTTGACTGACTGATAAATTGACTTTTGAATTAAAACATCGATGAAAGATTATTTGAAGGGGGGAGACAACATGGATATCATATACGTATCAAAAACTGACAGGATGCCACATTCAATATTTTCTCCTGAAGGACATAGCCTGGAAAATCAAGAGCCTCCAGAAGCAATACTTCAAGGCAAGATAAATACTTTCCAAGATGAAATATATGTAATGTTAGGACAAATACAAATGACAATAGACAAACCACGAGGAAATCCGAAACAACTTTGATGATTTAAATATTTCCAATCTAAATTTACAATTAAAAAACACCCAGGAAATAACAACAAAGGCACAAATAAATCAGACAGCAGACTACAAATTAGAAAAGTATGATCAAATTGATGAAACAACAAAGTAAAAGAATTACAATTTGACACAAACAGGAAAAAAAATCTTCAAGGTTCTGATACAACAAGAAAAATGGAATTATCAGAACCATTAAAGTTTGGGAGACAGAAAGTACCGATATTTATCTTACTTACTTCATCTTTTGTATTCCCAACAACATTTGTAAAAATACAGGAATTGCTGGGTAAGCAGATTACATCAACTTGGAAAATTACTCGGCAAAAGAAGAAGACCAGAGATAGATACAAGAGATTTGACTCGCCCTATCAAATGGACTATTACATGAATAAACATTTGTTTGAATATGGCTAAAAGAACAGAGAATTTTGAACACAAAGGGGCCTTATAACAAGAAGGATAAAAGATTTAAGTAATATGGTATGATTTATAATATATGAAATGTTAAAATAGTAGGTTGATATAACTTTTATTAATATATAAGTGAAATATAAACTGATTAAAAAGGATGTTATATCTAGATATTATAAGAGATAAAAAGTATAGTATTTTTATAATGCATTATATAAAATATTGGGAAGATGTACCTAAATGGGAAAATTTGGACAGTTAGATGACTAATATGAAGAAATTATGACTAATAAGAATTGGATTGAATATAAGGGAATTTAAGCGAACAAAAATTATAAAAATAGGATGTATGCTGAACTAATGAGATGATAGTTATGAGAATAATATAAGCTGAAAAAATGTTATATATACAGATTATTATTATTTGTATAAATATAAAAATGCCTATATCTAATCATTTATATATTGAAAATATTAAGAATTATATTTTGGCTAAGGTTGAAGAAGGAGAATACAAACGGGAGAAGGGAAGATCAAAGAAATGTATCATTAATTAATATATTAATTATGGAATTATCAAATTTAATTATTATTGATTGTTAATTATTATTGTCCTTTTTTATTGTTAAAATATAAACCAAGACAACACGCTGTACACCAGGCACTGGAGATTGTTATAGTTAAAAACTAATAAAAAATCTATAAAAATAAAAATAAAAACCACTGCAGCATCTCTGTGTGATCAAAATCCAGGCGCTTGGCAACCAGGATGTATTTACAATGGTTGCAGCATCCTGGGGTGATTTGACCATGGTGATTTGCTTAAACATCTTGATAAAAAGGTTGTAAAATCAGGTGGGACTCATATAATTGCATCACTTAGCAAGAGAAGTTCTGGCCCCAATTGCAGTTGTAAGTTAAGGACTATCTGTAAAACATTGGGTTGGGAATTAAAATGTGTATTGTTTTTACTCTGTGGAAAAACTTTTTTTAATTGTGTATGAATGTATGCATGTATATAGAAAGGGCAACCAAAAATAAAATCACAGACATTAGGATGTTTTAGCTTGATGAAAAAGAAAAAATGTAATAGAGGCACATAAAATCATTCAGGTAATGGAAAAAATAGAGAAAAGTTGATGATTCTAATTTCTTATTTCTTATTTGGATTATTTAAATTTGATCTTACTGCATTTATTTATAATTAGCTTTGGCATCTGGTTTATATTTCCATTGCAGTAGTTTTTGTGCAGTTGTACTTTTAGATGGTTGCATTTTACTGCATTGTTCTAATTTTGTAGTCTGTTCTTTTTAAAGTCCTGAGCAAGGAGACCTTTTCTCAACCATCTCAAAGTCCTTTGAATAACTGTCATATTACTGTCAAAATTTCTATTCTCTCCTTTAAAATACTTCATGGGTGAATCAGGATCACTGTTCAGTAATACCCCTCTACTTTATCAAAAGCTTTGCATGAGTATTCTCCACCCTAATATTCACTACTGAAGATTCCATATGATACATTCATTTACTCAGCAACAGGCTGTCCCATAGTTATAGCAACGCATAGAAGGTAGAATAGATTATCTTATGATATGTAATAATTTATAATGAATCTTATCAGTTAAATATGAAACTGCAGGTGAAGGGCCTTTCCTTCCTTGCACATAGCCAAAGTACAAACATGCATTGGAGATATTTTTTTTTTGCAGTGTCCTCATGATGTTGCCTACATTCTTTGATGTACTGGGGTTAAAACCATGTTTTTCTCTTAGGCCAATATCAACCAAAAGTAGCCACAGGATACATAAAAGCTGTTGTGTTCTGCCCTCCATCATTTCAGAGGCAAAGCCAAGAGACCTGGTGGGATTTGAACAGCATTTATTAAACATTTCAGACTGGTGTAGACATGCCCTCTGCTTTCTGCTTAGGATCACCTGTTGTTTCTTTAAAGGGCAGGACACAGGAAGCCTCTCTTGGTGGTTTGTTGGAAAGGAATAATAGCACTGCTGTGTTTTGCAGTTCTGTAAAAGTGGTTTAACACTATGGTTCTTACCAATGTAGTTCCACCTTGTAACAGCAAAACAGTGGGACGATGGGATCGACTCACTAGCCTATTCCCTCCTGACCAGAACACAGAAAATCTGGAAGACCTCATTTATTCCATATACAAGAAAGGAAAGGAAAGAAAGAGGAGAGAGATTCTAAATAAAAGTATTCATTGCGATTCAGCTCCTTGAATCACAATGTTTTGATCTTCTTAATTTATTAATCTATAAATAGGGTAAGGAGGAGGAGGAGGAGGAGGAACATAGAATGGGCCAAGAGAAGATGCGTAAGTTCTACAACCAGCTTGCCCCATTCCAGCTGCAATGTCATAATTGGCAAGTGTTCATTCTTTGTATAGGTTCTCCTGCTTGAGCAGGGGGCTGGACTAGAAGACCTCCAAGGTCCCTTCCAGCTTTATTTTATTCTAAAAGAGAGCAGAAAAGCTCAAGGAGCCAGTCAACCCCTTTCATGCCCATTTCTAACACAGGCCATCAGCTTTCAGCAGCAACTTAGAGGAAACACATAAGGGCTGGACAGGGGTCAACAATTATACTAGTTCATCCTAGTATAATTTTCTGCCAATTCAAGCATGGGGAAAGTCCTAGGTGTGCCCCCACTATACATAAAAACATATGATTTCAGGTTTTCAGATTCTAAGGGGAAAAGTCCTCTAAATTTGTTAAAAATATAAAATAAAGACAGGACAATATCAATCAAATAAGGGACATATGGAATTTAAAAAGCTATTTTTGTTTCGCAACAGCTTTTCGGATACTAAATAAGTCATAAAAGAAACTGAACAATATTAACTTATTAACAGCTCAGCTATTTTCTAACACATTTTTCAAAAAAGGAATGATCAGTCTAGATGTCATTGCTTTAATTAGAATTTTAAATGGATTTTTAAAAACGTTTTATTACATATAAGAAAGAGGACAAGATCTACACTGAAGTTTCTTTATATGAGGAACATTATATGAGGTAATGTTCATAACAATGAATATATTATCCACAATATATAGAATATGTGCCTTATGTTTGAACAACACAGAAATGTGGTAAACAAGACAGAAGGAACAGGTTATTTCAGAATTGTCAAGTGTATTGTTATTAAATAGAATCCTCCTTTGTGGGATTCAAATGTTCCCTGTTTGGCTTTTTGAAAGTCCATTAGTTACTCAGGAATTTAACCAAATGCTTTTTTGCAACTTAATATCATCAGACATGCGCACTGAGAACAGATTTTAAAAATAGTTTCCTGCCTTTTAAATCCCTTACTCTCGGGATAAGTCAAAGCACATAGTAGCATTTCTAGCAACACTTTCCCTCTGAAATGATGTTTTGCCAGTCTGATGCCACTACGAAGAGATTTCTTTCCTTATTTTATTTTCTTCGCTGCTCAGTAGCAACCCATTCATCCAGGGCATTCAAAGAGAGATGTAGTTGGTCCATTGTAATCTGACGTGTTCATTGTAAACTAATACTGAAATCTAGGTTTCCCAAGGCACAAATTCACATTTTCCATTCACAGTCCTCCCAAATCGTATTCTATAGAGCAGGGGGTGTCAAACTGCCGGCCCGCGGGCCGGATGCATCATAGCAAAATCACACCTACCCCATTGCCGCAATGGCAAAAAAGTTGCAATATGTCGCGATATGTCACGTGACGTTGCAAGTTTGACACCCCTGCTATAGAGAGATTGCCAATAGGCTTCTGAGAGCAATTCAGGGTGCTGATTGCCTATAATGTAAATCCCTTCCTGTCACAGGAGCTGGTATTCTATGGTTTCTGCCTGGCCTATATTAACGGGCAGATTTGGTATGCTCCAGGTACTGTCCATTAAGCAGTGCCACCTGATGGGATCTAGGAAGTGTGCCTTCCCTGTTGCAGTGTTTGCCCTCTGGAATACTGTTTCTCTCCAAATATGCCTGGCCCCCACCATGGCTATGTTTGAAAGAATAGGTTTAGAATAGGCACTGTGTCTCTCTCTTAATGATTGCTTTATTCTGAAGTTTGGGTGAGGTTTTTGTTGTTATTGTTTTAATGATATTCTATGTACTGTTACCACCCAGAGTCATTAAAGACATGGGTGCCCTTATAAAATTCCAAAATAATAAATAAACAGGGATCACAATCGGATCATTGCTGTGTTAAATATTTGCAACCTGCAGAAGTGTAAGACTTTTACAGTTATAAAATTAGCATACTTGAAATGCATTGCTGACTCTAAAACTGTGAATATGTACTGTCAAAATGAAATTTATACTTAACAATTGTGTACTTATATCACCCCATTATAATAGCTATAGTTATCTTAAAAATAGCAATAAAATTCAATCTAACAATTAAAAACAAAATGCCAGTTTGCCAACACAAACAAAAAAAATATTGACTATTCCTGAAAAAAAACTATTTTTAACAATAAAGTGAGATTCAGATGAAGTTCTAATGTTAATTTAATTAAAAGCTAAACCACTAGCAATCCCACTATTAGATAATATCAAGAGACAACTTGCATATAAATAGCATTTAAAAAAAAACCTTAGATATTTATAACATGAACAAAATAACTGCAGGGCTATATAAAGATAAGAAACAAAAAGGAAAGGAGACAAATAATTACACAAAATATAATATACAGAAAAAGCAAGTGTATGTGTGTGATTTATATATGTGTATGTGATTTATGTATATACATAATCAGTGCTTTTTTTGTAAAAAAAAAAAAAAAAAAAAGTGCTGGAACTCATATATGTCATACAGCCCGCCTTGCCTACCCTACAAGGTTTATCTTTGTAGTTGAAAAAAAAACCCTTCAATTTTTAGTGTATCTAAAAGACTAGGATTTTGTTCAAGGTAAGGTAATACTATTAATGTTACCATGCGCTGTGTGGCTTTAAATTACAAAAAGGCATTTTATTAATCTTTTGGGACATTTACCACTGGCATACCCATTTAGTTTAATGAGTGGAAATGTCAGTTTTCTATGTGGAATGAAATTGGCCCAATAAAACAAAATTTGGTTGCTTATAAAAGATTGAATTATTTTTAAGAAGTTGTCAAACAAGGTGGAAAAAGTTACATTTGGGGTTTAATATGGATATTGACTTGAAACAAATTAAAGTTGAAATTTTGTCAATGAACAGATTACTTTTAATTTACCTTTAAGTTAAACCCAATTTAATAAATAGATCTGATTAAACCTCATACTGTAGGTCTACCTTTACATCTGACCAATACATAATTAATATATATTATTATTATTAATACTACCTCCAAATCACAAGACATTGGCTTTATTCTTATTTTTCCCCCTGCAGTTTGAATATAAAGTATAAAAGACTAAAAAGAGATTTTCTTGGGCATCCCAGCCTTTGAACTACCCAAGGAACCGAAACAGCAAAGTTTCGCTGTCAGGCAAGCTTCCATGCCAGCCACCTTTCTTTCCTCTCGCTTCTCTTCTTTTTAACCTCACACACACCCCACCTTCTGTAAGGGAAGGCAAACGGCTCACTCACCCTCTCGTGAAAGATGCCCTCCATGTTTATGTGTCTCCCACCGCCACCATCAGCTTCCACACCACATGGTCCGACCCAGCAATCAAGCCACGCTCTGGCTGTGGTGCTCCAGCACCTCATGGCTCCTCCTAGAGGAGGCAGACAGCGCCGGAGGAGACCCCGTTTGCACCATACCGCCAGCAGGGCATTTTCAAAAGCAAACGAGGATAGGAAGGGCAACAATAGGAAAAGAACACAACTCTGGAAAATCCGTTGAAAAAAAGGTGCCGGAACTCTGTTCCGGTGCGTTCTATGACAAAAAAACCTCTGTACATAATATATTTGTATATTTTTGTGTCTGTATATGTATTGTATGTATGTGTGTGGGTATACACAAACATACTTTTATAACTTTATGTCAGGCACAAGAAATCAAGAATCAGGGTTGTTCAGAAGAGTGCAAGTTTATTCCACGCTATTTCTAAACAAGAACCTGAACCACTAATGGTCAAGCCAAATTGGCTGGACTTCAACGGCTGGACTTAGATCTCTTGTGGGCCCAAAGGGACTGATGATATGCTTGACCCTTCCCTCAGGCTCAGCTTGGTCATCTACAATTTACAATTCATTGTTTCTGGACACAATTAAGAAGACTAATAAATTTCACCTGGTGCTTCAGTAAAACGACTCTGAAGCTTAATTCTGCACTGAGGAGAATTCGATTTAGAGACAAAGTTCAAGATATAAGGAATAACATGATACTGCAATATCCTCAAGCAACTAAAGGTTCTGGAATCATGAGATTAAAAGTCTCAAGAGGATTATGCAAATAAGATGTAAGTGAAAGACCAGTGTATGCAGATAAAATGTAAGTGAAAGACCAGTGTATGCAGTATGCCAGATCTCCTTCATACATGAAAGTAATCAATCTTCAGACTTGTGGGAGTTATTAGAATTTGTAAATGATTCATTAACTAGATTCAAGTACAAAATATTTATAATTAAAATTAAATAATTCTGATCCCAGGAATCTGTTCTGAATAACAGAACTGGACAGAATTCAAAATGCTTATTTTACATATCAGGCGCCACTCAAAAGGTGGAATGGAACTAAAATCCAACAGCTTGAAGGAGTGGGTGTATTCCCTCAGAGATTCAGTTGGCTGGCTCCCATATTATGACTAATACAGTAATAAGCTGATAAAAAGTGAATTATTTTGCAGAGCCTATGCAGGATCACTTTCCTAAAAACTACTTGGATGAACTTAACTTGCCTTTTCATTTGATAATAATTAAGCAGATAACTCCTGTGATCTCTGTATTTCAAGAGCAAGTCCAGGGTAGGTCTGAGTTAGGCAGTACCAAAATCAAATCAAATAAATTATATTCTATTTGTATTCCACCCAGTGCCTCATCTCAAGAGATAGGCAGCCATATAAATATGATAAATATTATTTTGCACCTGTTTCTCTTTATTGCTTTATTTGACAACCTGCCTCCCCTCACCTTTATGCAGGAGGGCCAGTTTCAAATTTTCTCATAGTTTTGCATTGATTTTGTTTATCATTGACTATGTGAAAACTGACTCTTACGCATCTCTAATTACCCCAAGTTTGTTTCTATTTTGCCAGTAGAACTAGGGAAAGTGGTTGGAAATAGTCATTTACTTCTATTTTAACCTAAAATCAAATCTGCTTGAAAATAATTATTATCTAATTATCTAGATCTACCCTCTGCATATTCTTCATAAAAACACATTTTCTGATTAAACTTGTAATCAATTGCTAAAATATTTACATTCCTTGGTTTTCAAAGGGGGTAGGCAAATGTAAGTCAATAGCAGCTAAAAAGAAATCTACAGAATTAAATCCACAGATTATCAATATTTCTGAAGTTGGAAGTTGTCTTCTTTTTTATTAAGTGGTCAGTTACAAAAATATCACAAAGATAATATATTTAGGGGGGATCATTTTTCCCAGAAGCATTCCCAAAGGACATATGCTTCTGTTGCCAAAGCTAAACTAAATGCACTTCTTTTTTACTATCCTCTTTTATAAACTCTTCTAACTCCTTTTCATTATTAAGTGAAATGTTATATTCCACTTACATAATATAGCAAACAAATAGAAACCAGCACATATATTCTCTTAATGAGGAATATTTTTGAAAATTTGAAATAAGATAAATAATTGCTCTTTTCTTGTTTATGCACAATAATCAGCCCACTTGAGCCATCAATTTCCTTTGCTCTATTGACAGCACAGACTATTTTAAAATATTCAAAATCCCTATATGCTCCTGGCAATTTATTTCTTATTTTCCACTTATATGAAACAATATTCTATATGCATGACAAATAGCTTCTGCTGTGACCATACACTTTTCTGAATTTTACAGAGGCCTAATACTGAGCTATAGAACATCATTCAATTTTTCTTCTGCTACCACTTTCAGCCCAAGTTTCATGAATTGTAAAAATTCTTAATTCCATACATTTGGTGGCTAGAGTTGATGTCTTACAAAGAGCGATACAAATCAGTGCAGCAGCACCAATTTTGTCACAGTCAAAGCAGTGGTGGGTGTGCAATCTGGCTCAATTTTTCTCTTAAGAGAAAAGACAGAAGGGCCATTTTCTTGTTTTATAAATTATCGTAATAACAGAAGCCTCAGCTTCTCCTTTGAAAATAAGGGTAATGATTCGCCTCACTGTAATCAATTTGATTTTATACAAAACTTCCACACTGAGAAAGGCATGGTGTGTTCACCAAACAGGATGCCAGCAGGCTAATCTAGGGAATGTAGGTCGGACCATGTGGCACACAGACCTCTTTCAAAGGAGAAATTGACACTGCTTAATGCCTGAGATAGACTTCTGCCTCAAGGCAGGTTTGGCCCCACCCATTACTAACCTTTCTAGAATTCCACAGAATGACACATTGGATAGCATTCTTCTATGAGTCCCTCATAGAGCATTAAAAACTAGGTTGAAAACGCCTAGATTCCCATCTCCTTCCCATCTCACATCATGCTCAAAATTCTCTGAAGAGAACAAAATCTTTCTGACATTCAAAATTAAACCTACTGAGTCCTCTAGCACAGTGTATCTCAAGTTTGGCAGTTGTGGACTTCAACTTCCAGAATTTCTGAGCCAGTGTGCTGGCTGGGAAATTCTGGGAGTTGACGTCCACACATCTTGAGAAACACTGATATAGCAGAAAGTTTGGGGTTTTTTTTAAAGAAAAGGGCCAGTATCAGGAGAAAGTGTGACAGAAGTTATGCCAATTGTGCAAGAGACACTATCATGCGAAGTAATGAGAAGATTATTTGGAACAAAAATCATTGGGTTTTTTTTTTAAGCTCTTAATGTTTTCTTTAAATGGAACGGGTTTTAGGCATTGCTTATTCCTAGCAACTTTTAAAGATAATATGAAAATGTAAGAATAATGAAATCATTATTAGACAACTCCTCCAAAGATAGTGATTTTGTAATGTCTTACAATATCCATGGAACTCTCACTGAGAAAATGAAAAAAATGTTACTTTATATATGCAGAGGGAACACTGTGTCTAACAAAATATGAGTTATTAGTGCTACCCACAAATTCCAGCATAAATAAGCATTCAGAGGTGGAAACATGATAATTCTTAACCTATTATTTCCTTTACTCTAATGGATCTGAAAAAAACAGCTCTATATGCAAATTTCATTATTTTAGAAAAACACTACTCCATACCAAATATATTGATTTACTATAAATGCAATTAAGTAAAAAAAAAAAAAAGCACTTGGGTATATATTTGGTTTTCCATACTCAACACAAAGTTTGGAAGACTCTTGCACAAAGGCCATTAATTCTAAACAAAGTTGCAGTAACCTTGATAAACAACACTAGAAAAGAACCAAGAGAAATGTCAATATAAGGACCAAACCTACCTATTATGTGGCAGAAAATAACTTCTGTCTCAAACTGTTAATTTGTGGTAACGTTAATCCAGGACACCAATAGTTACTTTGAGCAGACACAAAATTTACTATAATATAACATAATGAAATAGAAGTTGAAACTATTCAAAGCCAGTCAAGAATTTCCTTGGGTGGTACAAAAGCAACTTAAAAGTGATATATCGTCATGAGCCATTTTTTAAGATATCATACGACTAACAGAAAAAAAGATAGTTTAGATATAAAAGTTATATTTCCAAATTAGCTTTGTCCCATCAGATTCCTCTTGTACATCAAATATATAAAGACTATATCAGTCTTTCCAGTTTGGTGCCTTCCATGTGTATTAAACTGCAATTATCTGACTTTTTATCCTGATGATCGTACTGACAAGGAATTCTAGTAGTCAAAAGGCATGCTAATTGGGCATTCTCAAAAATCTGCCATAACTAAAGGATGGGAAAAGCTGGTGTCAATTATATGAGCAGAAAGGTCAATAGACTGATTTGATGTATGGTAGAATTGTAAGAATTTTTAAGGAACTATTACTCTGCACCCAACCACTATTTACTTCATGTCTACGTCACATGTGTCAAACTCATAACATGTCGCGACATATCACGACTTTTTTTGCATTGCCAGAGCTGGGGTGGGCGCAGCATCCGTATGATGCAACTGGACCGCAGTTTGACACCCCTGATCTAGGTTGTTCAAGAAATACCCAAATACAGTACTGAATTCAGGGTTGACCTTTATGCACAGAAAGGAGGAACTGAGAGTTAGGAAAGGAAGGCATGTCTATTCCCTCCCATCACACACTGTTCCAGGAAATCCTTGAACTCTTATGAGCCCTTTCATTTATGCTCTGGAGCCAAAGCATGAAATCAAGAGCAGGAGATTGAAGTTGTTATATCAAATACCATTTTTTATATTTCATCTCCCATTATTCCTATATCTCATTGCCACCAAATTACAGGCAGCCATTCCAAGCAGCCTTGAGTTCCTATAAGACTTCTGACTAACCATCTGTGAATTGCAGAAATGAACATTTGCCTTCTGGATAAATATAGCAGAAATCTCCTGCATCTGTTACACAGATGACTAAAAAATTCAACCACCTGTCATTAATTTTGACGTAGTTACTATGAGCTACACTAGATGACTTCATTGTTTCATTTCTAGTCCATATTATAATTTATTTCAAATTTCTGTTTAATACAATCACTTTCAGAATTAAGTCCACAGTGATGTGGAGAGGTTTACAATGTTACGGAAAGCCCAAATGCTCCTATAGCTGTGGTTTTCAATCTACGTGCCTAGGGAAATTAGAGATTCTTTCTAAGCATGATAATCAAAAATTCCTCATCCTCTCTCAATTTTCTCTAGAGTTGAGCTTGTTGGGATATACACTATATTTTCAAAGTCCATTCTCAAGTGATGTAACAGCACATAAAAGCATCCAAAAGGTCATAATAAACTGTTCCTATGCATTGCTAATTGCCAAGGAATATTCAGAAAACATTGTATTATATTCTGCCTTCCTCTGCTGTACAACATGAACTAGAACTCTGCAATACCATGGCAGGAACAAGTGATAAAACAAGCATCAGAATCAACATGCAAGTATGCAACGGCTTGATGTGCACCATGATATCACATACACTTCCAAATGTCATGATTTTGATGTAATCTCAATTTGGTGTGGATGTCTATGACAATACCCAGAGTAGATTATAGAATTTGCTGTAGGCAATTTAATTGGGGTATTCTTTGACAATAATGTTTGAGCATCATTATACTAAAAGCATATATTCCATCCCAAATCCATATCTTGATCTGTAAAGAGACAATAGAAAAGTAAAGGCTCAATTACACCTTAGTTCAGTAGACAACCCTGTATTTGAAACCCTATATTTGAATTCTTGGAAAGCTGAAAAGGAGAAAATACACAAATACATCCTTAGCTTTATTTTTGTGGAAAGTTTACCAAAGCCAAAGTTCTTAAAACGTTTACAAAATCATTTCACAATAATCAGTGATAGCATTCCAAGAACATGTTCACGGTCTAAAGCAGGGGTGTCAAACTCGCCACGTCACGTGGCGTGTCGCGAAGTATCGTGACTTTTTCCCCATTGCTGGAGCTGGGGTGGGCGTGGTTTCGGCATGACGCATCCGGCCTACGGGCCGGCAGTTTGACACCCCTGGTCTAAAGTAACCTTCTCCAATATGCATTAGGATTACATTTTCCAGAAATCCCAGCCAGCCATACCAAATGGGGTCCCAATCATTCTGGAAGACAATAGGTTATGGTAGAGAAGTAACTAGTACTAAGACACTCTTCACGCTAAAATATTCTATGAACTTAATTAATATCTTCATGAGAAAGCAGAGGTAGCTCTGCCGAAATCAACATGAAGTTTATCAAAGAAAACAGGGTGCAGATTAATCCTTAAACATTTCAGCTTCTATACAAATACCTTTGTATAATAAAATCATTTCCTTATTTTGCAATATATTTCACGAAGGATGACTCCCAGAATAAGACTCAATAAATCTGTAAAGAGTTTAAAACAGATGTTTCAGATCAACTTTCATCAGCTCCTGCCAGCATGACCAATGACCAGAAACTGTGTAAATGTAGTTCAAAACATCTGGAGGACATAAGATTACTTTTTAACTAAAGATTTACTTTTTAAGACACTCTTGTCAAGCACAACTCCCCAGTAACTACATAAACACATTTTTTCACAACAGAATGGAAATTGCTTGCTATTGTCTTCTTCTGAAATGTTTATTTATTTGATTGGTTATTAAATTAATATCCACTGCAAGTAATCAAGCAGTCTCTTTGTTTACAACAAGCAAAACATAAATAACTGCTGTGATTACATTTTAAAGCATTTATGGTACAAAATAAAAACAACTCAAACCACGAGAACGTAATAATAATCAAACTACCAATAATCAATTGATCAAGGGCATTATTTGCATTATTTGAATCTTCTTAAAGCATCTCAAACACTTCCATTTCAATTAACTTTCAGAAAATTAACAATGTGGGAGCAAGCCTGATTTCCATAAAATAGGCATCATCGCGGAAAAGCAATTATCTACCCATTTCAGCCCCATTGCTACATTCAAAGTAGGAAATCATCTCCCAGAACATACAAGTCAGGTTGGTCAGTTCTGGGCTGCCAAAGGCAGTCCTACAAGTATCCCCATCACAGGCCACATATGGCTCTGCAGGTAATAACCAACACTTTGGATTTTACCCAGAAACCAGAGGAAGATATTGCAGAACCCAAAGTATCAAAGTAATGTGATCATTGCAACCATAACTGGATCACTAATTCCTGAGCAACTGAAGCTTACGAGTGATCTTCAAAGGCAGTCCCAGGCAGAGCACTTTGCAAAAGTTCAGGTGAGCAATGATGGCAGGATGCATCACTGTTGCAAAATCTTCAGGTAGGGCTGCAATTGGCACATCAAAGAGAGTTGGGCACCTCTAGCTCACTAAATCATGAATCTGTTCTTTCAGGAGCAATATCATCCCCATCAAGAGACAACACCAGAACTGACAGAAAACTTTGATGTACAAACAATCTGTCTTGACAGGATTCAACCTCAATCTATTCCATGTCATCCAGATCACAACTGCGCCATAAGAGATGCCATAAGCTTTCTTAACGTAACTGTAATTTCCAACACCTCTCTATTGCTGGAAATAGTTTATAACAAGACCAGACAATCTATAGCCCTCCAGCTGTTGTTAAACTACAATTCCCTTTCCTCTAATATTTAGCTAGCCCATCTGCTGAGAATGGAATCACAAAATTCCTTTGCAAGACAAGCAGGAGAGCCTGGAACTGCCAGCTGTCTGCAAGGACAGCTGTTTGAAGTCAATTCAGTTAGCGCTTACAGACATCACCCCTTCACAAAAATCCAGAGAAGTCCAATGCAAGTCATGATAATATCCTGCATATCACCGTATCATTGCATAAATGTGTAATTTATGTCATTTGCACAATGAAATCATGATGCATGTGCCATCACTTCCCTACTCCCCAGACACCTCTAAACATACATTTTGTCTTCATGTTTGAAGTCCTGCCCCCATTGCTGTTGGAGGGTAGAAGTGAAGCATGAAATCATGAATAGGAATTTGGCAAAGGTCTTTCTCCAGGGTGAACACAGTTCCTGGCCATCTGGACAATTGGACAGTGAGATTTAGAAATTCCCCATTATTTCCTTCCCAAACCAAGATTTTTCATGCAAGAAAATCTCCAGGAAGGAAATACTGGCCATCCTCAGCAGGCCTCAAGAAGCCTTGCAGGGTCACACCCTGAACAGATGACTAGTGCCCAAGGGATGGAGAAAGTGTGATAGGACAACCAAAAGAAAAGGAAAACTTCCTCCTTATTCTACCAGGTTAGTTGCATGGTGTCTATTAGGCTTTGCCAGGATGGTCAAGTGTCTGTGAACAAAAACAGGATAAGACTCAACCAATGCCAGGATTAGTGTTTAGTGTTTATCATTTCACTACAGCAGTTGTGGAGGTCCAAAAGCCAAATAGCTTCAAATCATCCAATGAACAGTTCAGATAGTTGCACATTTGAACCTGGATCTCCCAAAACAAGGCTTGAATAGCAACAGCTGGTATAGAGACAAGAGACACAGTGTAGTGAATTAAATTCCATGCTCCCATTTATTAATCCTAATGGTCTGAGAGAGGGCTCCAGTGGTGAAATACAAGTAGTCCTCATCACCCCAATTGAGGCCAACATTTCTGTTGCTAAGAGAAACAGTTGTTAAGTGAGTTTTGCTCGCTTTTACAACCCTTCTCACCACAGTTAAGTGAATCACTGCAGCTGTTAAAATTAGTAACACAGTTGTTAAATGAATCCGGCTTCCCCATTGACTTTGCTTGTCAGAAGGTTGCAAAAGGGGATCACATGATCCCAGGACACTGAAACCGTCATAAATACAGGCCAGTTGCCAAGCATCTGAATTTTGATCACGTGATGCTGCAATGGTCGTAAGTGTGAAAAACAGTCATAAGTCACGTTTCCCAGGGCTGTTCAACTTTGAACGATCACTAAACAAACTGTTGTAAGGCGAGGACTCCCTGTATGCATTCTGCCCTTATTGAATGTCAGGCATAAAATGACTTTCCAGGACGGGGGGGGGGGGGAATCTAGAGTGTGTAAGAAAAGGCAGTTTAGAAGCTTGTTACTACTGCTGGGAGATTTGGGATGGGGGCGGCCGGTGAAATACAATCTGTCGTCCGGCCAGATCTGAAGGAGCAGAAAAATCAACCCGCTTGTCGCCCAACCAAAGACAACCAGCAACCCAGATCAAAACGGAGCGCGCGGTTTCTCCGCCTCTTCCCAGCGTTATGCAGCACTTCTGCTGCCCTTCCCCCTGGCTGACCGGTGCAGGCAGCCTCTTCACGGCCACAAGATGAGCGAGTCTGGTGGCTCCCACGGCCACCTTCCCCCCCCCACCCTCACTTGGGTCAACCCTTCCCCCCCCACCCTCACTTGGGTCAACCTAAGCTCCCGCAGAGCCTCTTCAGAAAGCCGCTTTTCCCAAATAAGCCCCTTCTCGCGGCCTGACCTCGCACCTCAAGTCAAAAGGGGAAAGTAAAAAAGGGCGGAGGGAAGAGAAGAGCCGGCTTTACTGGCAGCCGCCGGGATTGCTTCGCTCTCCGCTCAGGACACCAAAGCCTTCACTTCACACCTAAGGGGGACGGGGGAACGGAGCTTTCCCCGGGTTTCAAAGCCAGGAAAGGTCGTGGAGAAGCCTGGACTCGGGTAGTCAGGCTGCAAGGAACCCCCGGGGGCGGAGCCGGCAGTCCCAAGGCAGAAGCCGCGCTCCAGAGTCACTTCCAGGGGAAATTCCCCAGGGAGAATTTGCAATTGAAGCCTCCGCACCTTAAAGGAGAGAGGAAGAGGTGTGCGTGTGTGTGTGTGTGTGAGTGTGTGAAAAAAAAACAACTGACAAGACCAGAAGACGGGAAAGGGAAATCTCGCCCGCATTTCATCTGACGTAATTTTAGCCGCGGCCCGATCGGTTTTTAACCCTCAAAAGGTCGGCGATCTTTTGGCAGGGCAGCCCCATGTGTACGAAGCGGAGCTCGGAGGTGTTGGAGGCGAGGTCTTGGGGACCAGTCACAAGAAGCACCCTCTTTTTTTTTTCCCCCTCCAGCCGACCCGTTCTTAATCCCGTGCCCGAGGCCTTGCCGGTGAACTAGTTTGAGATTTAAACCAAAACGGGTAGCGGAGGCTCGCTCAGCTCCGCCCCGAGCCGCATTCATTCTCTCTCTCGCTTCGTCCGGAGCGTCCATAAATAGTCGCTGTCCTGCGTCAGTCAGGCAGCGCGCGAGCTTTTCTCCCTAATTTTTGCCTCGCTCCGAGCGCTGATCGCCAAAGCGGCAAGGGGAAGGGGGGGCTTCCTTCCCCTCCCACCCCCCGTTGCCGACGCCCCCGCGCGATGAAACAGGGCTAAAAAAAAAAAAAGAGGGATCGGATGATCGGGATTATCTTTTGATCTATACAGCAACGTGCGGAAAAGCGGGCGCCTAGAATAACCTTCGCCGCTCCGCCCCNAAAAAAAAAAAAAAAGACAACAACACTCTAATCGCAACGATCGAAATCCAACTCAAGATTCCCAACCTGGTGCTTTTTCCAGATGTGTTAAGACTACGGGCTTCCGACCCTTCCCCTCTGGCGCTTTTCGTCGCAATCGCCCCCATACGGATTTGGAAACAAGTCCCCCTCCCCAGTCTCGAGGTCTCCCCCACCCACCCATCCCCCGCCCCCGTGTCTTTGGGAACACGGGTGCAGGGGGCTTTCCGCCCGCGGATCTTTCCTCCTTCCCATTCTGCCCAGCACCAGGACCTCAAAGCGAGTGCAAAAAAAAAAAAAAGACAGAGAGAGCCAAAGCCAAAGCCCCCCCCAAAAAAAGCCCCCCAAAAGGCGGGTGTAACGTGGTGGAAGGCGAAGGCAGATAGACAACGTGGCTGAGCTGTCAATGTCAACGAAAGGAAGCATACGGCGTGGGGGGGGGGGTTTATTGGAGACTGGTGTATTAGGTTGCACCCCCCCCTTCCGTATTCCACATAACCACAGCAATCGCAACAGCACCCCCCCCCCTTTTTTTTTTCCCTCTCGGAGATGAGGAAGTGACCCCCCGCAAATGCTCGGGTTAGATTAGCCTCCGAGAGCCTTCCCCGTTATATTTTCCGGATTTTTCTCTCCTGCCAGCCCTTTCCTTACCTTCTCTTGGGCCCTGGTGAGCTTCTTCTGCATGTTGCTGGCTATTTTCCCTGCAGTGACTCCCTTGCCCATCTCAGCCATCTTGCCGTCCTTTTTTTTTTTTTTTTAATAATTTTATTTTAAATCTGTAGGACGGTGGTAAAATTAATCAGATTAAAGGAAGAGAAGAAAGGCTAGGAGCGGAAAAAATGGCCATGGCGCTCCTCAAAAGCTTAGGACCAAGAGGATACAGCCTTTTAAAGAGACAGTACAAAACAGGCTCGGCAGCGTCTTAAAGGAACAGAGCACCCTGGTTTGAGCAGGGCTGCCCAGGAAGGCTTCTGTCTGTGAAATGGGATATCGTTGATATGGGATAAAAATAATCAACCCGAGACAGAATCAGGATCCGATAGCGTTTAATTTTTTTTTTCAAGAATCTGACTGACTAATGGCAAACCTATTGGCATATGGATTAGGGCTTTTAAAATATATTTTAAGAAGGAATTTAAGAAGAATAACTACGTGTTTGTTTGTTTAGAATGCCTTGCACTAGTCCACTGGGAAGTGACAACAGTAAGGCGTAAGTAACCATGAGTAGGCCTTCCCAACCCAGGAATGGGTGCAACTGGCACACAAGGCACGTTGTGCAAAGCACCCCTGGCCACAGCTGCCACCTGCTTTTCAAATAACAGCTTGTGAGTCCAAGGGAAAGCCACACACACACACACACCCAGACTGCACACAAAGTCTGAATAAGGCAGTGCCTCCACTGAAACCCAAAAAAATCATTATTATGGTTGGTTGCAGTCTGCCAGATGTTTAGACTGGATTTGACATTTTTATCCACCTATCAAATTCTTCCCAAGGACCCTGAGATAGGCAGATGTTGTTGCTTTTTGGTGTTAAAGGTATCATGCCAAGATGTAAACTGTTCCAAGTAAAGCTGCCTTTTGAAATTGACTGATGGTGATTTTATTAATGCCAATGGTATTCAAGTGGAATCTTGGGTTCCTCCAGACAGGCAGTTGCAGATGCTGCCCATTCATTTTTTTTCTTGTGTTTTCATATAGCTAATGCAGAGAGAAAAGCTAAATGGGGGGCAAAAAGGACCAAGTATCGTAACAGGCCATGATGTCAGAATGCAGGGACAAAAGGGCAGAGTATGCATTATGAAATCACTGTGCATGTGTCAACATGTTTCCATCACCTTGCATTCCATTCCATTCCCCACTCGCCCATCTTTTTTATTAGTCATATCAATGCGTTTTCTTTGTTTTCTTTTTTGATTATTTTGTTTGGTTTAAACTTCCTTTTTACTTCTTAGCTTTCATTTATGGGTGTGAGCCACCTAGAGTAGCCCCATGGTGAGATCGGCAACAAATAAATTTAATAATAGTAATAATGACTATGGAATAGGCCAGCATCCCTTTCTTGGTACCATCTTGATGTGTGGACTTCAACTTTCAAAACAACAAGCAATGGTTATGATGCTGAAGAACTCTGGAAACTGAAACCCACACATCTGGAGGATACCCAAATTGTAAAATGTTGGGTGGGATAGGTTTTGTCATGAAGCTGCTGCCTCCCACTCAAGTTCTCATTAAAAATGTTAAATAGTCTATAGCATTTTATTTGCATTGAAAATCATCCAATTGTCTTTGGTTGAGTTAACACAATATCCTAAATTAGATTGCAAAGGCCACAAAAGAGAAGTTTAGAGATTAGTGGTTACCTACCCTAGCACACTCTATTACATCATTTATCAGTTGTGATTGTTTCGATAAATTATGACTTAACAAACTGTGGCCTAGTTTGTACCAATCTATACATGACGTGCATAATCATCTGTAACAATGTAGAGGAAGTTAAAAAGCAGAGATAATGTTATGTCTTAGGCAAAAGATTAATCCATGTGGACACATCGGTACCAGTGAGCAATGCATTGAGCTAATTTCTTTGTTTTACTGCATGGGCATTCTGAGAGTCCTAATTGTCAAAGCACAGGAATGCTTAATGGGCTGAAAAGAGTGAGTTCTGAACTGCTAGCCACAGTGCACTTTGGGTTAATATAGGCCAGTCAGTCTCTTGTGAGGATAAAATATGCAGATTTCCCCCCCCAAGAAAGTCACCTTGAGTTCTCTGAGAAAATGTGGAACATTATGACAATAAAGAAAAAAAAAGTATAGATATGTCTGGAGGACATCTGATTTAAAAATAGTCTTCTTTAAAACAACTGGACTTCTTTGTTGTTGGTTTGTCCTTGAAAACATTTCACTTCTCATCCAAGAAGCTTCTTCAGAACTTCAGCAAAAACTTCAAGGGGAAAAAATAACCCCAAGAAATTCCAGTTTGCCTTTTGGAAAAGCACATTTGGGACAACCATGACCTGGATGATTGAGAATTTCCATAGACATTCTTCAAAACAGGTTCAACTTCTGGTGGTTTCATGGACACATCTGCACAACTTTCTTAATAAGGTAAGGGAATTATTTGCCATTGCCTTCTGGAATATATTTTTGATTTCCCATTGTAGTCTATAGTTCTGAATTTGCAATTTGATCCACGCCCTAAGCATAAGCAACCCTGCTTAGTTTTCTTTAATTTATACCTTTACTTTTTTAAAATAAAATGATGAGTAAAAATGAAAGATTACCAAACTAGTCAAAACACACACACACACACACACACATAAACCCAAACAGCAAAGACAAGGGACTTGAAAAGTTAAAAAAAAAAAAAAAAAGACTGTCACCTAGAAACTGTATTTCTGTCTGTTGTCTCCATAACAACAGTTGGTTAATCCTGTCTGCACACTATGACAGGTAATAAAGTAGAGTCCAAATATTTATAGGAATAACTTGATAGTATAAGTTTATATTATATACTATATTTACTTTATGGTTTAAAGTGGAAAGACCGGAGAGTCATATTTCGAGTTATCCCATCCATTTTTGCTATAACCAATTTGGGCTGAATGCCAAAAAGCTGGAATTTTCCTTCAAATCAAGTTTAATAAGAACAAAATCAAAGCTTGCTGCAACAAACGCTCAAAATCCACATCCTTTCTCTAATATTTCTATGCTCCCAAACACAATCGATAAAAAGAATATTACTGAACACTTGCTCACAGGGAAGTTGATATAGGATTGCAAATTTAAGCAATAATTAAAGACTTCTCTTCAAATCTAATTATGCAGGAATACATCTCCAAGAGTTGTAAACAGGTAGCCCTGAGAAAGGATGCACATTTGCACCAATCTGTTGTTTGAAGAAGGCCAGGGGACTTTGAATATTTTAAATCTTACACTCAGTTGTGATACTTTGTGATATATAGACAATGAATGCAATAGATATGTAATTAGAGCTGGTTTTTAATCTTGTTTTCTTATGACAATACTGTATAATTTGTATTTCATACTATTGTTTATAGATTTGGATATGCTATCATTTTGTGTGTGCATTCATTCTGTAGCTATTTTTCTGAAAAACAGCATGTGAAGAACTAATATTTCTGGCTGATCCATCAGCAGGGAGAAATATTAATTCAGCAAGCTTCATAATGAAAGGCTTATTTATTTACTCTCATTGTTAAGAATTTCCTGTTATTAATGAGTTACCTGCCTGGCATAGGTTGGTCTGTCAGAGGCCACAATGATATCACACAGAGACATTGTGCCCTGATTCTTTTTAGTTCTTTTGTATTTGGTACAATGTTTGTGTAAATTGTTGACTTGAGGTATATCCAGATTGAAGGAGGGAAATCAAAAGGATCCTTCAAGTTGATGGGAGATACTGTTCAGATCTATTATAGTAGTAAGGAAACGTCTTAAGTTAGAATCTATTTAGAAATCTGTACATGTCTGTGTATATATTCCAAAAGAAGGAAAAGAAACAAATAAATAGTAATCAAATTATCTTTATAACATGACATAATTTAATATTGCTTGTTCTCCTGCTTTTTATGAGTAGCATCTGTTCAGTTATTAATACTGGCCTGTGTCCTGTAGATTCCACGTTTTCAGTTCTTAACACAATCTTTGAATTAGGCCAGTACGGTACAGTTTGTTTGGTAACATTATTTTGTGAAAACTCTGGAAAATAAGTATTGAACCATTAGGAGGTGAAGTGTGCCAACACTATGACCCCAATATAAATAACCAATCACAAATGAAATTGGGGAAAATGTTGATGATCTTTCAATATACAGTAAAAACAAAAAGATGCTTTTTTTAAAATGAAGGGCTCTAGATCCTGTGGGGATTTGTTGTTCAGTGACTAGTGTGTGAGGATATGACTTCAAAACGAGCAATGTATCACATTAAAAGAAAATAAGCAACTGGCAAAACCTGAATTATGAGTCATCACTTCAGTGACAAATAGTTCAGATTATTCCAGGACTGCTATGAGGAAGGTGGAAATAGAAATACCAGTAAAATTGTAAAAGATTAGATTAGGGGATTCTGATTCCAAATGAATCACTTTCCTGCTTTCTTGTTTATTTGTTGTTCAGAAAAGAGCTATGCAGGATTTCCAAAGATGCCCTGGGCTAAGAGATGGCAAACAGAGACAGCAACCATTGTCTGCCTTTATATCATTTAGCTCTGTGGAAATTGTGGTTGGAAATGGCTGCTGCATATAAAATTCCCCAATAATTAATGTAACATGCAGGTTACATACAGATTACATGGAATAGCACCAGTCAATGGCTTTTGAGAAGATACAGGAATTTAGAATTAACTATTCACCTTAAGTCATCAAGACTTAATATTTTTGTGTAATATTGTTGGTGCTTCTGGCAGGTCATATCGGGAAGGTAACAAATTAATAATAGAAAAATGCATCAATAATGGGAGCCAATTGGTTGTCCAATGCTATTGAAAAACAAACCAGAAAGAAAATACTGTTAACTAAACTCCAGCCACAGATACAGTTCTTTTGTGTATCCAGCATTTTACACTATAGTGTATTCAATACATTATATCTACTCTGTGTAATATCATAGTGGCCTCTGACAGACCAACCTATGCTGGCAGATACTCTAAATTCATGGAATAATTAATTCCCCAGTTTAATTTTAGTATGTACAATATTTATTACTTTTCCTGTTACAGCAACATATGCTGTATAATGATGAAAACTTATGAGAGTCCAGCTCAACAATATTTTCATTTTGATAGTAGCTTGGGTTATATCTATTGCTTAGTCATAATATTATCTGTTTGGCCTTCAAGTTGGAAAGATGCATATCCATCATGGTTTAGTAAAATGTGTGAAGCAGGCCAGTGTTTTTGTGAATGACTCAATGTTTAAAGTGGTATCATTTACTACATGACTTCTAGTTTTCAGGAATGTAAAAACTGAAGCTAAAATCTGATAGATTTCCAGGATTATAGAGTAGCATCAACTGCTTTTTGAATTAAATTAAAATTATAAGACAAATATAAAATACGTAGTATATAAAAACATACAGTATGTATCAGAAGTATATCAAAATATACATATTATTCACTTAATAAATTGTCCCCGCAATTGCCGGTTTAAAAATGACAGCTTACTAATAATTGGAAGCAAGGAAATTGCAAGCACAAGAAGCACATAACAGGATAAAGAAACACAGATGAGGTCGGCTTAGAAGAAAAAGTAAAAATGTACAAATAGTAAATGTATGAAACAAAGAAAAAAAAGCTCATGCAAGGTGGAAATTTAAGAGCATCTAAAATAAAAACAAAATTTTCAGCATAATCTGAAATTTTCCAATTTTGGAAGTATGCTCATGATTTCTTCCAGAATCCTAGAAATTTTTCACTCCAGCTAACCTGGATTGGTCCTATCTACTCATCTCCTTCTCTTGGAAAGATTCTTGAAACCTCTTCTGGCTTATTAATCACAAGATGGGAAAGAGAATTAGGTTTTGTTGGGTTTTGGAAATAGTAGTTTGATTGAGGGTTGATTATAAATTGTTGAAATGGATCTATAAAGAGTTCACCTTGACTATTTAGAAAAATCAATTAACTAGAACAGGGGTAGTCAACCTTGGCTCTTTTATGACTCGTGGACTTCAACTCCCAGAATTCCTGAGCCAGCATAGCTGGCTCAGGAATTCTAGGAGTTGAAGTCCACGAGTCATAAAAGAGCCAAGGTTGACTACCCCTGAACTAGAGCAATCCACAAGTTCTGGCACAAAATTCATCTGACAGCCTGAAACAGTGAGGTAGAACAAATGGTATAATTAGGGAGTTATCTTCATACACATCTATCCGCATACAAGATACTTTGATTTGGGTGACTAGTGGTGGCCTTATTGTTGGGTTACTCTGCTCTGGAAGCTGCCTAGGCAATCACTGAATGGAATACTCTCTTTCCTTTCCCTATCTGCTGTTACCCACACCCACCCTTGCAATTGGGCAGGTAGGGGAGAGTTCATGAGAGGCCTGTATGGCATGAGCACTAGAAGGCTTGAGATGGTGACTGCTGGACAGGGGTGGGGATGAGGAGGGGAATAGCACAAGGCTTAGCCAGGATGCATGGGGACATGCCAGAGTGAGAATGAGGAATGGCAAAGCTCAGAGAGGGCATGAAGGAATGTGTGAGGGGCACAATGAGGCTTGGAGATGGTATGTAGAAGTGTGCAAGTCACTGGTGTGATGCAAAGTGCAGAGGGTCTGGGGAAGGGTGCACAGGTGAAGGAGATTTACCCGAGCAACTTGTGACCTTCCTGCAAGTTTCTCCATTAACATTCTGGAAAAGGCAGCAGGGAATGTGACAAATAGCAATCATGACCACAGGATGCTGCAGCAGGTCTAAGTGCAAGCCAGTTGCCAAGCACCCAAATTGTGATCATATGACCACAGGGGTGCTGGGGCAGCAAGAACTCAGGACCAGTTGTAACTATTATTCATTCAGGGTTGACAGTTGCTGAATTAATGTAATAAGTTGACGGCTATCTCTATATCATTCACTTATTTTATAGAAATATGTTTCTACTTTTCCTAAAAATTCAGATCTAAAGCTAGACATCTATGCCTAGTCTAAACATTCATTTTATAGGATTTTTAAAATTAAAAACAAACAGCCATGCTTTGTTTTAAATAGATACAAGCAGATTTTTGAATTCTGAATGTACATGAAGATGCCTACTCGTGAAATCTTTAGAAAAAGATGTGCAAATTTCATTGGAACTGAAAAGACCGTGTTTCTCTCTATAATACTAGATACTATATTAACTGTGGACACAAGATTTGTTTTCTGCATTGCTATTTTTTTGTCCATATTAGACATACTGTATGGGAGTAGAAATTCTGGGACAAATACTATATATTATATACAGTATCTCCCTGATGTCAAATGATGATAAGCTGGAAAAAGATCCCTAGATGAAATCTGAAAACATCTGAGTTTGAGGGTGTTAAGACCAGCAGAATGATAGCTGTGTTAAAGTTGAGAGGCAATGAAAAATAGTCTCTGCAGCCATAGTATTCCTATCTTTCTGCTCCAATTACTTCTTTGCCCATTTTTCCTGCTTATTGTAGCATACAACATTGTAGCTGCAATTTGCAGAATACAGAAAAAAAGGTTATGTGAAAAGATGACTGAAATAAAGAAGCACAGACCAATTTTTAGCCTACATATTTCCTTTCTTCTTCTGAACAAGCTGATTATTAGTGAGTTAACTCTGATGAGTTAAGTTAGTGATATTTTCTAATGCCTAATAGCCAAGAGTCTTTCAGATATGCCCTAAATATTTTTTGAATAAATTAGTAATTGGTCAAAGAAGATAAAAATAATTTTAGAAATCATATTTTTAAAAATAATACTCTTTCTGTAACTTCCTTGTGGCAATTTTAGATTTTAGATCACTTGAAATAGTAATGTTGTAAGGAAGCTTTACTTCAGGGCTTAAATCACAACCTAAACTGTATCAGAAGATAACAAATACTGGTCAAGAAAAAGCCTGCATAATATCACCATGAAAAGCTGGATCTTGCCAACTACTAATCATTCTCCAGATACTAAAGCCCTTCATGGTTCAGTAAGATAAATTAAATACCAACTTAATCTTCTGTTCCTCTTCTGATTCCCCCAAGGCTATCACTGAAGTTCTACTATCTAAAGTGCATTTGATGTTGTTTACTTAAGGTCAGAATGCTAATGAAAAGGTATTTTCTTTTGTTTGAACTCCAGAAGTTTCAGTTTGCTCCTTTGTGTAAATATGTGGAAAGCTTATCAACTCTCAGGTTCTTTCATAAATACACAGACTTTAGCACTGCATGAAATTAAAATTCAATCATCCTAAGCTTTTTCATTCAGAAATAAGACTCACTGCATAACATTGGACTTACTAGGTAAATGAATACAGAATAGTTGTTGGAATAAGGCAATTGCATACAGGAAGTTTAACCAATGAATTATGATAAAACCATATAACAACATCCTTCTCTCTCTTTTTGCCATAAATATTAATAGATAAATCACTATCTAAAAACTGCTAAAGGCAGTAGGAATTGCAGAAAACTTGCATAAAGCACACGTCCAAAAACTAAATTCTGACTATGGTGGTTGCAATAAACTAGGTTAAAGCACTCATATAATCAAAGATTCTTGTTTGCTTTTATTAGCAGAATTCAGAAAGCCTGCCCTCTAAAATCTGTTCACACTATCTTTCCATCTAAGAAAGATAGATTTAGCTCCAAAGGATGGAAAAACTTCCCACAGTATTTTTTTTTCTCAACTGCAGGATCTCTCCCTTTTAAACTATGTAAGAGATTTGATGATCTGTAACCATTCTTTTTCTACAATGAATTATCCAATAAATAATTAAAAGTGAGCTTACACCTTAAGTATTATATAAAAATATCATCGGTTAATAAGACAAGATGCTATCAATGATATCACAATCATATGCTTACAAAAAGTCAAGGAAACTGTAGGTCCACTGAAGAGAGAAGATGGCAAGGAAGTAACAAGCAATAAGGAGAACGCAGAGCTGTTTAACTCATTCTTTGCATCAGTCTTCATACAAAAAGAAATTATAGCACAACATACCAAAAACAAAAAGACAAACTAGAAACAAAAATCAAAATAAGCAAGAAAATGGTAAGAGAACACCTATCTGGCCTTGATGAATATAAATCAACATAACCCAACAGATTACATCCCAGAGTTCTGAAGGAGCTGGCAGATGTTATCTCAGAACCACTGCACCACATATTTCAAAAACCCTGGAGCACCAGGGAAGTACCTAGGATTGGAAAAGGGCTGATGTGGTTCCCATCTTCAAGAAAGGAAAAAAACAGACCCAGGAAACTACAGACCAATCAGTCTAACATCAATACCTTGGAAGATCCTGGAAAAGATAATAAAAAAACCAGATCTGCGACCAACTAGAAGCAAACAAAATTATAACAGGTAGCCAGCACAGGTTTGTTAAAAACAGATCATGCCAAACCAATTTTATTTCATTCTTTGATAAAGTGACCAAATTAGTAGACCAGCAAAACGCTGTGGACATAGTATACTTAGATTTCAGTAAGGCATTCAACAAAGTAGACCACAATCTACTGCTTGGTAAGCTAGAAAAAGGTGGAATAGACAACATCACCACTAGATGGATCTGTAACTGGCTGACAAACTGTACTCAATGAGTAGTCCTCAATGGTACTACATCCACATGGAGAGAAGTAAGCAGTGGGGTACCATAAGACTCTTTATTAGGCCCAATACTCTTCAATATCTTCATAAATTACTTAAATGAGGGAATAGAAGGGGAACTCATCAAATTTGCAGATGACACTAAACTGGCAGGAATAGCCAACACCCCAGAAGACAAGCTCAGGATTCAAAAAGATCTTGACAATCTTGAACAATGGGTCCTATCCAACAAAATGAGTTTTGATGTGGAGAAAAGCAAAGTTTTACATTTAGGCAGGAAAAATCAAAGATATAAGTACAGATTAGGTGAGACCTAGTTCAAAAACAGTAACTGTGAGAGGGACCTTGGAGTCCTAATGGACAGTCACTTTACTATGAGCTAGCAATATACAGCAGCAGCCAGAAAAGCTAATACAATCCTGGGTTGTATAAACAGAGGCATAGAATCAAGATCATGCGAAGTATTAGTACTGCTTTATAAAACCCTAGCGAGACCACATCTGGAATACTGCAACCAATTTTGGTCACCATACTACAAAAAAGATGTTGAGACCTTGGAAAAAGTTCAGAGAAGAGTAACTAAGATGATCAAAAGCCTGGAGACTAAAACATATGAAGAACGGCTGCAGGACTTGGGTTTGGCTAGTCTAAAGAAAAGAAGAAATAGGGGAGACATGATAGCAGTATTCCAGTATTTGAGAGGCTGCCACAAAGAAGAGAGAGTCACATTATTCACCAAAGCACCAGAGGGCAGGACAAGAAACAACGGTTGGAAACTGATCAAAGAGAGAAGCAACCTGGAATTAAGGAGAAACTTCCTAACAGTGAGGACAATTAACCAGTGGAACAGCTTGCCTTCAGAAATTGTGGGCGCTCCATCACTGGAGATTTTTAAAAAGAGGCTAGACAGTCACTTGTCTGAAATGGTATAGGTTCTCCTGCTTAAGTGGGGGGGGCTGGACTAAAAAACCTCCAAGGTCCCGTCCTATTCTATTCTATTCTATTCTATTCTATTCTATTCTATTCTATTCTATTCTAGTTTACAGGCAATTCTGGCAAACTGTTGTCCATCAGAGTTGGAAACAACTAAATATGTGAACAAGAGAAATTACATGTTACAAAAGCTATGTAGAGCAGGGTTGTTGTTGTTTTTATTCTGATCAATGTGAATCTAGTCAAACACTTTATATCTTATTGGAAAACAATCCTTTGGGAGATCCTAAAGTACATTTTAATGTTAGGCCAAAACTCCTTTGTGGATTTGACAATTAATACATATTAGTATCCAGACTTTAGCTAACAGTCTAGCTCCAGGAAGCAAGCTTCTAAAGTCTTTATGGACTTTACTTATTTAAATAATTTAGAGAGCCACCCATTTCATAGGAAAGACTATGTCTCCCTCAGAGTTTTTCTGACTCAGCATCTGAAGTCTAGTAGCATGATAAAAAGCATAAAGTAAGATTCTGCATTTGTAGTGTAGTTTACGGGTGTCAAACTCATCACATCACGTGATGTATCGTGACACATCGCGACTCTTTTTGCATGGGGTGGGCGCAGCTTCGGTATGATGAAACTGGCCCATGGGCTGGCAGCTTGACACCCCTGGTGTAGTTGGTGCTGTAGTTTATCCTTTCACATGATTATACCCAATAATCAGACCAAACAGTGAGTAGTAGTAAAGGGAAGCAATTGAAAGCAAGTACGTACACAGAAATAAGGAGAGAAAATAAAAAGAGCAAGCTCTTTTTTAAACAAGAAAAGCAGTATAGGGCAGATTTGATATGCTCTCTTTGGTTTGGAGTCATATGCAGTAGCTGAGAATACTTTTAAAGAATACTTATCTAAGTGGGAATATCCATTTTATTTACAAGAGACCACACAGAGAATAAAGATTTCTTCAAAAAATAAAAGAACACATCTATTAAATTGTTTATATATAGTAGCATGAGTGAAGATGGAAAAAATGTATAAGCTGGAGACAGTACCCTTCATGAAACTTAATTCTGTGACTAAATAGGCTCTTTCTGGTCATCTCCAAGGAATGTATATTGCCTTCTGCCAGTAATAAATGAGCCCTTGCTATTAGATAAGTCTTTTAAAGTAACTAATCTTTCATAGAATAAATATGTAAATGAAGTAGTTCCTTCATTCCATTCAATAATATTGATCCATGCTTGACTTATTCAGCTGATCAGAAGCTCCAGAAGCAGGGTAGAAAAAATTAATTTCCATTTGGATACATTGTTACTAGGAATGTAACAATCTTTTTACAAATATATGTAAACATACAAAAAGCAGAAAGGAATATTAACAGACTATTATAATTAGCTAAAGGCAATTATATGTCTGTGGAACATTAGACAGGCTTTTTTATTTCTTCATTAATTGCACTGTATTTTTTGGCTTCTATCAAATGTATGTGAGAGAGTGCTCTTTTTTAAAATAAAAAGAATCTTTGTGCCCCTTTCAGTCAACTCTAAAAACAGCATCATATCTGATCATTTAGTGAACAATCAGGTATATTAAGACATTTGATTAACTGCTTATTTCATTCCTTCCCCCCAAAGGAGTTCCCATTAAGTTGAAAAGGATAAGCAAAAACATCAACTGAAACATTTTTTCTTAAGTTGAAATTTCTTTTTCTTTCAAGAATAGAAAAAGACACTCTGGCAGACCTTTAATGTGGAAAAGAATGTGTAGTTTTTCCACAGAGAAAAAAATAGGGCTTTATAACACAAATGGTTCAGAGGCGATTAAAACTGACTTTTTAATTTTCCGCATAGCTTTAGAATACATGAAGAACCATATATTTCAATTGCAGTTTAAAAAGACACCTTAATAACATTTTCTTTCAAATTAAAGCTGATCAAATTGTTTTCTCTGAAGTTTTCATGTACCCACCTAATTATAGTAGAGAGAAAAATTGGCTCCAGCTGCTCTGCTAAGATTCACTGGTGTTTTTTGTTCCTGAACTACCCATTCATCCATCTATCTTAGCTGATTATATAAGCAGCATCCTTCTGGAAACTGCTTTAAAAATTAGCATCTGTTTTTTTTCTTTTTAGTTATTATTATCCATCCACTTTACATTTTTTCCATTTAGATTACATTTATATCCCACCTTTATTTTGCACAATTCAAGGTGATACCCATAATGCTCCCACCTATTTTCGCAATAATACTCATTCTGCAAGGTCAGTTGGACTGAGAGAAAGTAAATGACTCAAAGTCATCCAATCAGATTTCATGCCATACACACACACACACACACACAC
>NW_015386330.1:493241-506143 GCF_001527695.2 Protobothrops mucrosquamatus | reverse complement strand
GAGAGAGAGAGAGAGAGAGAGAGAGAGAGAGAGAGAGAGAGAGAGAGAGACCACTTTGAGCATAAAATAAATTTAGGAATGAAGATGAATAAGCAGAATAAACAATAGCCCCATCTGGTGGTATTTTGGATATGAATTTAATTTAGGCAGTGACGTGCTAGAATATATTCTGTATCATTTAATGTAAATATATATTTACGTTTACCATTAAAGTACAGGAGTTTCCCTCAAGAACAGGCCTTTTTCCCTCAAGAACATTTATAATTTATACAAAAATCAGATATTTCATATTAATCTGTAATAACCAGAGTAACAAATAATAGAGTTTTCTATATTTCCTTGCTACCATCTACTGCTCTTCTGGATTTTTGCAGCACAGAATTGTTATATATTCATTACAATAGCTGAAGTCTACAGTTTTTCTGCCACATTTCCAGCTTTACTATAAACTACATAAATGAGTGTTACCTGTGTTTAAAAGACAGTAACTGGAAATCTATGATACTTTGTTAGTCAATCAATATTATATTAGTGAGTTAATGACCAGATCTTTTCCCCACTATTCTACTACCAATATATTGATTTACTCATTTCACATACCAGGCATTACAGCCAGTGGCTCTTTGGTTGTTGATAATGATTTTGGTAAATACTAGAAATAGTTAAATATTGCCTAAAAGTATCATGACACTGCCAGCTGAAAATGAAAAAAAACCCTTTAACTCTTCAGAATGGTGAAAAAAATATGAACTAAAAAAAGAATGAGGGTCAATTGAAATACTAAGTGCACTGAGAGTTTGTGAGCATGCCTATAACTACCTATCATTTCCATTACCCAAATCTTCAAACAAAACTTGATGGTAATTATCTCAGTATCAGCAAAACTCAAAAGACATAGAATGCTGCTATGGAAACTGAATCCCTTGGGTAAAACTAATGGGAGTTAGATGATGAAGAAGTTCTCACCAAAGGCAGAATGGACCACTTATAAGTTCTGCAGAGCTGTAGCCTTTCAAGTGAAAAGACCAGCTTTGTTGCAGTTTTGGATACACACAGCAGACACATTAACAAACCATTTGGCTTCTTGATACAGTTAGCATGATGAGACTGGACAACATGAAGCTGCTCCTAAATTGATGAATCCCACCTTTTCTCCAAGAACAGAAGGTGGAGTCTTTAATCCTCCTCAACTTGTAATCACTAGGATAACAATCCTAGAATGTAAGTTGGGTGGAGAATAAGTGATTGGCTGAGCCACATTTCATATCTGAGGATGGATTAATACAACGCTCTATTATAAAATGATATTGATCAATCAATTAATTGAATTACAATGCTGAATAATAAAATGATCAGTGAAACAAAATGGAAATATATCACTTGAAACAGACAAGAGTTATATGGATATAGTCTTTTTTATGGACCTATAGACAGAATTAGCACCTTTTCCTCTTCAGTTGATTGACCCTTATATAACAACTGCTCAGTCCTTTTTTTGTTGTGATAATATTTAAGAGACACATAGAATGTTATCAAAATTATTAATTTTATTGTATTGTTAACATATGCCCTCCTGAAACTTTTATATAATAGGAATTAACATACAAAATAGTCACCAGTAAATTTACAATTGTACCAGTAAATATTACAATCTTAAAAAAGCTAATACAATAGCCTAAAATTCAGGTCCATATGGTATCCAAACTGAGACTCAGAATTTGTTCTTTCATTCCACCTCAAGTAAAGAATCCGCTGAAAGCAAGTTTACATAGTGAAGCTAAGTAAGCTTTTTGTTGCACTCTTCTCTCTGGGGTCTTGGACAATTGGCGTCAGCCAGATTACTGCACTCACTTCTCCGTGGGCCCCCACCACAGCCAACCTACCACCAGCATTTATGTTCAGCGGGCTCTCCAACAGCACTCCTCCCCCAGCAATAGCCTGCTGGCAGTCCTGCCCTGCCCCTACTCCCAGCTGAGTCACTGAGGAACGCTTCTTCCTAGGCATTTCACTACACAGACCGGCACTGGGAGGCTCATTTAAGTGTCTTGTGCAGCAAAATACCCAGTAAGAAGTGTCCCTTAGTGACTCGACCGGGAGAAGAGGGCCCACCACACATAAATGCTAGTGGTGGGTTGGCTGCAGTGGGGGTCCTGCAAAGAAGTGGGCACAGTAATCTGGACAACACCAATTGTCCCATTCTGTCTCTCTGGAGACCATCCAGTGATATATAGAGAGAAAGTTGGGCATATTCTTATACATTTGGAAAATAAATACAAAGCTGTGATTAGTGATAACAGATAAAATAGTATCAGGTGTGTCCTAAATTACTAATGTAAATATTTTGAACTAAATAACCTTTACCTATTAAAGCTATACTGTAGTCAGTGTGTCATTAAATATGTATGCTCCATTTTGATAGCAAATGTTTTGTTAAGAGACATAAAATGGTTTAGTACAAGGTTTTTAATTTAACAAAACTTCCTCTATAAATACCATCTTGCTGCAATCTGTCTTATCACAGTAAAATCATTCAAACACAACCTTCTGGTATTTACTAGCTATATAATTGTGCAAACAATTAGAAAGTGTCTGTCTTTTGAATATGCAAAACTATGTCATTATCTGTCTATCCTAGAGAGGGCAGTAGCCCCCACAAATAGTAACATATAAAAGCAAGCAATTAAAAAAAAGGATGCAAGGCTACTAAAGTCAATTTTTATTTTAAAATGAAAACTAAATTTTAAAAAGACATTTGTATTTTCAGTCAATAAAAATGGACAGATATAAAAATCAATTCTTTTTACCATTTATATTGCTCAATTCTACAAAATTGCATATGTTATTTCCACAGCTTTTCAGGGAACAAAGATCAGCCCTCTGAATAAGCACAAGCTATAGATTTCAGAATTTTCTTTAAAACCTCTTTATATTTGGAAACAAAGCATAGTCAAGACGGAAATTTCTGAAATTACACTGAAGAAAGGACACAGAAATAGTAAATACATTCCATCACATAAAGGAATGTTCTTTTTTCAGAGATTTTACATGAGGTATGTGATAACTGAAACTATTTTAACTTGTAAATTTGTTACCATTTAACCATTTATAGATAAACCATTAACTCTTTTTAAACTGAGAAGAAGGATTTAGTGATCAGTAACTAACTTGAATATATTTGAGGCTACTAAAATAAACGTGTTGATTCTTGTAAAGAATTTCCTAGGAAAGCGATACAATGAAATTTGTGCTTAAGGATTCTAATAGGGCTATGATCTCTACAAAAACAGTTCAGGAATACATTGGTGTGACTTTGAAACATCTCTCTTCTATTCATTAAAGCAGACCCTCCTTTTTCAAGCTTTAATGAATAACAGAAAAGTGCTCATGGGAGGTCCAAGATACTTCTTCCAAATAATTTTTGAAGCATCCACAGCCCAAATGCTGGACAGTAAATTGATGCATTAGTTGCCTTTACTGTATCTCTCAGAGATAAACAAAATTCTGAGCATATAAAAGGATTACATAACATTTTGTGTTATGTATAATACTTTTCAGGAAACAGATATGCTTCTGTGAAGGCATCTAAAGCTTAGAAGGAAAATCCCATAATGGCTAAGAGAAGCTTCAGGAACTTTGCACGGAAGCTGAAACTGGAGATCTTCTTAACATTACTGTTCTCATTTCCTGTCAGCAAATTTCACATTGATGGAATCTGCAGGCGTCAATAATCCATGAGTTTTGGCAAAAACTGATTTAGTTTTTGGAGATCTTTTTATTTCAAAATGCTGAAGTAACTAATAGGAAAAATGGAATAATATCAGGATTAATAAAAATGAAATATTAGAAAGGCAGCAATAATAGTTAGTAGTTCTAGAAGTCCACATCTTATAAAATATACTACACATTGTATTTATTTAATTATACAAAGACCAAAACAAATATGCTGGAAAAAGATAAAAGAAGAAAAAAACCCATTGTTAAAAAACAAAACCTATATAGAAAAATGTATATAGAAAACTTTCAAAAATTAAAAAAGTACAGTTAACTATCTGAGAATGAGGGTAATTGAAACAAATAAGGTGACTCTTCTAGAGCTACATAATGACCAATGAGCTAAGAGGAGGATGGAAAGGGTTAAAAAAAGGCATTACGGTATTAGATTGACTCACAGTGCCATCTAGGAAGGACAAGACAAAGCACATGAGAAACTGTTTGCTCTTTCCTCCAGTGCAGGGTTTCATTCCAATATAAAATTACGGATGATGAAACCTCAAATAATGAGAAAATGCCAATAGAATACTTTCCAAAGCCTATATAGTCCTCATCCACTTCTCATCCCATACAAGTGTTCTGTTCCATTTTGATGTTCCCAAATAGTGTCAAAAATGTGACTTTACGATGAGAAACAGGCAAAGTTTTGATGAATGCTAGAGCATGGCCTTTTCTTCTTATCTTCTGGCTAGTTAAGTCTACTCTCCATAGATCTGACCCTATTAGTATTTGGAGATCGCTTTAAATTATCATGGCTTTTAAAAGCCCTAGATAAAGTCAGTTGCTGGGCTTCTCTAGGGAAATTCTGTGCACGTTACACTTTGATAATGCTAGAGCTGCCCTTAAGCAATGAAACTGGATATAGATTTTCAAACAAGCTTAAGTAAGGAGTGACACTCCATTATTTATCATTTGCTCCCCAAAAGGTCTCTTCCAGCCACATATTTATCATCCATTCCAATTTTAAAATTACATTTAGCCTTCACTTTAGCCAGGTTGGATTCTATGCCCTCAGCAGTCATTTTGGATGTTTTAAAGGCACTCCTTTGCATTTTTGGTTATGTTCATGTGGTGATGATTCAATAGAAACCATAGGCCATATGCTATTATAGTATAAGGACTAGACAGAACCTTATATATCTTGTCTTGAAGACATTTTCAGGTAAGGAATGTGATTTGTATTTAATGCTACTATTCTCAGACAAGGATTCAAAAAGAACATCTCAAGTTGCACGGTTCTGTGCTGTCACTGTATGATACACTGTACCATTACTTAAGATTGGAACTTCTTCTAAGAGTATTTTATTTGGATTTATTTTAGTAACTATGTTTTTAATTATTTTTAGACTCCATTAGCAATGTTTTTCTCTTATACAGACGCCCATACATATAGAAAAGTGTAATACTTCTTTTATTCAATATTTAGATTGTATCTGCCTTAGGATGTAATAAACTTGAATTGAATTGCTCTGTGCAATTTATCTACATTTATTCTTTCTTCCTTCTCCCCTGGTCAGAGCAGATCTCACTGGATCAGCCTAGGTTCAAGGGCTCTATGACATCCTCACAATAGCTTGTGTCTTCTTCTATTTTTGGTTCTATTATGTACCTTTGAGTCAGTTTTTAACACCTAGCAACTCCCTGGACAAGTCCCTGCAGTTTTCTTGGCAAGGTTTTTCAGAAGTTGTATGCTATTGCTAGCTTCCTAGGGCTGAGACAGACTGACTGGCACAGGGTTTCCCAGAGGGCTTTGTACCTAAAGTGGAATTAGAACTATAGTCTCCTGTTTCTAGCCTGACGCTTTAACCAAACTGATTCTGTCTTCTTCTATGAATTGACTTAATTTGCTGGCAATTGAA
Source organism: Protobothrops mucrosquamatus (assembly GCF_001527695.2). Classification (NCBI taxonomy): domain Eukaryota; kingdom Metazoa; phylum Chordata; class Lepidosauria; order Squamata; family Viperidae; genus Protobothrops; species Protobothrops mucrosquamatus. Next base: position 500,513 of record NW_015386330.1, on the reverse strand, counting down.
AGAGTTACCCCACTTATGTCACAGTGGCTCAAGCTGGCTTCTTTCACAGTCTCAGCAGAGAGATTTCTTGATCATGATGCTGAGCATAAATTCTAACACAAACCATTCATGACAACTGAAATGAGCCATAAGCAGTTTGCAAGCAGTGGGAGCATCCGAAGGCATGATGGAGATTGCCATAAGCAGTCTGCAGGGCACGTCAGGATGGAGCAATATAACTGAGAGACCCCTCAACTGAGATTGTGAAATAACATGAAACATGCAAGAGGAAAGCTAGCATGAGTCATGAATGGCACTGCCAGTTCAGCAAGTCACTGCAAACAGAAAAAAAGGCCAGCTGATGCAAAGAAGCCATTTTTACCCTTTTGACCAAGCAAGGAGGGGCAATATTAGTACACTGAACAAATAGCCTAAAGCAGGGGTTGGCAACCTTGGCTCTTTTATGACTCGTGGACTTCAACTCCCAGAATTCCTGAGCCAGCATGGCTGGCTCAGGAATTCTGGGAGTTGAAGTCCACGAGTCATAAAAGAGCCAAGGTTGCCTACCCCTGGCCTAAAGCTAATCCCCAACAAACTACATTCTAGGTAAATGGAAGCTCATTATCCATTTTCTATATACATTAAATAACAAAAAGCAACTCACCTCTAGGCCAAAACTGCAGCTAAGTAGCAGATAAATTACAGATATACTGTGTTTCCACGAAAATAAGGCCTACCCCGAAAATAAGCCCTAACTTGATTTTGGGGTGTGGGCCTAATATAAGGCCTACCCAAAAAATAATCCCTAGTTTTGGGACAATGCACAAACTTAAAAATCAAGCTAGGGCAGAGATGGGGGGTGGATCTGCCCCACGCGCCCCATACCTGCTTACCTTACAGCCAGGCCTCTCCTCGCCAGCCCACTTCTTCTGAGGCATCTTCTGCAGCCAGGCCTGAGCTCGGTTCTGCAAGACCTCTGCAGCTGAGGATTGAGCTATGGATTCAATCCATAGCTCGGTACTCGGCTGCATAGGCCTTCCGGAAAGGCCTGACTGCAAAATGCAGGCCGGAATGCACTGCAGAATGAAGCTGCTCCTTCAGCCCCAGAAGAAGTGGATCAGCTGGGCGGGGCTGTCAGTGCTGGAGGTGAGTATAAAAGACATCCCCTGAAAATAAGATCTGGTGCCTCTTTTGGAGGGGGGGAAAAAAGGACCCGGTCTTATTTTTGGGGAAACACGGTACTAAAGTCTTGTCTCTTTTTATCATAGATATATAAAATCATGGATAAGGAGACTGTGGATAGCAAGCATTACCTGTACTCTTGGATAGGGAAGAATCAAGTACCTGATGTTCAGACAATGAAAGATTGCTTAGAAACTCTAATTCTTTTGGCATGCTTCTGAGAAGATTGGTGCACAGTTTCAATACAAGGATTCAGAGAGGAAAGTAGCTTTTTTTTTTTTGCACTAGATTTACCCAAAGGACCTGCTGCCTTATTTATTTTCTATAGTTTTATACAGTTCATTGCTTATGAAGAAAGTGAACAGAAGATGTGGGACATCTTCCTTTTTCCAATCTGTGATAGCATCTGTCATGTCTTCATCTACAATGTTCTTAGCCTTATTGCTAATAATAATTGTGGTGCAGTTGATTCTTTCCCCACATCCTCATTCAGATTTTACAGAATATAATCAAAAGGGGCATTTTCATATAAAGCACCAGTTTTTCTAAGGAATCTGGAATATCTAGTTATTCTCTGGAGTTGGCAGCAAAGAAAACTGAGTTTTTCCTTTTCAACACAGAGTGTTTGGTCTGTAAAAAGAAACTAGGGCAGAAAAAACTTCAAATAGCTATCCTCTGAATCACCAAGCCCGCCTAGCCTTGAGGAAGACAAGGTAGAGAGTATTTTCCCCCTGGCTTTAGCACTAAATTAGAGTTCCTTGCTGACTCAGAATATTCAAGGAGAATGTTTGTTTAATAGCGCTTAGGTTATTCTAGATAACAACAGCCAATAAGTGGGGGTGGGAGGAAACTCATTCTCCTCAGTCTTGAGGAATGGAAGGTAAGAAGCCAAAAGAGAACTAGCAGTAGTTCTGAATAGAATGTCTATTCACACTTGCTATTTGCAAGCTCTGTCACCATTTAAAACAGCCTGTAAGCCTCTTCCACCTCTAGCTTAGAGGAAAAGACAGAGAGAAGGTGCTAGAAGTCCAACATCTTCCTCTCTGATTCAAATGGTTGGAGTGGTGCTTTTTAGGGTATGTAGGGCAGTTAAAGGATTAAAAAACAGTAGTTGCTTGTTCACTGCATTTTTTCCTTTTACCCGTAACATTTTATATTTTTTTTCGACAAAAGAAGCTTTAGTAGGTATAACTTGCTTACCTGTATTAGTGCAAGATGAATTTCCAATTCAGCAATTCGCTTGCCTATGCAACTTCGAATACCATAACCAAAAGGGATGGATCCAAAATTATCTACCCTATCCATATTGGTTTTCCTTAGCCAGCGTTCAGGTTGGAACTCCTTTGCTGAGGCAAAATTCTCTTCCTGATATGAAGTAGCATAATGACAGAGTGCCAATTGTGTCTAATAAAGTAAATACATTGCAGAATATATATAAATCAATCCCCAAGTGCATGTACTTTTTTATAATTTCACAAATATCAAAACAGTATGACAAAAATGTTTACCATGTTATATATTGCTTCAAATATGATTCAAAATAAAACCACAATAGCCCTGAATAAGCTATTAGTGTAATAGACACACAGTTGTAACGATTAAAATAATAGTTGTTATTTATTAAGTTTGTATTTAAACCTGCCAGTATTTTTTAACCTCATAAAAACATTATTTTAAAATTTACTCAGTATTTGTGGGAGGGGAAATTTATAACCAAAGTCTATCTCATCAGATCCATCTTAATTAGATTTCATAAACTAGCAAATACAAATTAGCAATTCAATGTCTGTTTTAGAAAGGTGTTGCTGTCCACAAGGGATTATAAATCACTATTGATGTATTTCAGGTCCCCTTTCACTTGGCTGCCCACCCCAACATAAGCAGCACTTTTACACCTGTGCATATTGCTGGCAAGTAACCTAGTTTTCCTTTCCTTGAGCAAGGTCAGTTCACTCTAATTAATCAGACAGTACAAAAATGGCATCTGGCCAAGAGTCTGCCTTCTTTCTTGTTCTTCCATCAGCACAGCTATGAGGAAAATATATTTTAAAAAAAACAAAAAAACAAAATCCAATTGGACAGAAGTGGCAAAGCAGGGTTGAAGGTGGCGGAGACAGAATTGGATTTTGAAGGTGGAATTCAAATTCCTCTTCTCGAGTTCCCACATGAGAATACTGTTAATAAATCATAATTTAAGGATAGGCAGTTAAGAGGCATAGATTATTTCAGTGTTTAAGTTAATAATCTCATATTAAAACTAAATGAATCAAATATGAGACAATTTCTTGCCTCATACTTTTATATACAGTGGTACTTTGGTACTCAACTGCCTTGAAACTTTGGTACTCAATGCATTTTGACGCAAAATTTTTGTCCTGGTACTGATCGTTTGTTTGGTACTCAATGTACAAGCTAGAATTTGTCATTGTTGGCTGCCTTGTAATTCACATTATTCCTTATGGGAAAAAATTTGTTTAGTACTCAGTTTTTGGTACTCATCTCGCCTCCTGGAACCAATAAATAATCAATACCAAAGTACCACTGTACCCAAAACAAAGCTTCAGCTTTTTCTTTCGCAGTCTTTTGATAGAATCATTGCCCTACTCACCCCTTTAGGTATCAAGTAGCCTCCAACAATCATATCTTTCTGTGTCACTCTACCATTTCCTGGTAATACTGGAAATAATCTACAAATAAGTGTCAGTTAGATATTTACTGTCTATATCATATTCAGAATATTTTGATGATAACAAATACATTACATTATTCAGGATCACAAAAATTTTAGAGAGATTGTGAAAGGTTTCAGATTGTATAATTGTTAATAGAATGAGATAAAATATTAAAAGTAATGAATAAAATAAATAAATAGAAATAGAAAATAAAAATAAAAATAACAAATACAATGTGATCAATAAACCAGGGCAAACCAGACAGGTATTTTGACCAGGTGAACTAATTCAACTTTATTATAAGGCAACATTAACAGAATCTTGCAAATCTGAAAACACAAATCTCCCACCAACACTTTTAACTGCCTGATCCATTAGGGCGGGCCTTTCCTAAGTTTTGTTCTCTGACTGTTAAGCCATTGGCAGCTCCCCTCTCCTAGTCTGATCGTTTCCTAGGCAGCATCTCTTCCCCTCACTCTCACATGCCATTACAAATCCCATACAATTTTAGCTAGAAATATTCTCACAATGTTCAGTGGAGTGATTTTACAACTAATCAGGCACATATCGCCCAATAAAATGATAAAGACAGTGAAACATCTTTTTTAGCTAGAAATCATATGAGGCAGTTACAACATATTTCTAGAAAGGACTTCTAAGTAAAGCAATCTGTTTAGGGGGGTTTTGTATGATTTTTGTACAGAATAAATCAAAATAATGTTCAATGCTTTAATAGAATTCATTGGAGACAGTAAAAAGAAATCTTGCCCTAGAAAATGATGGTTTCACAAGAATTTATTCAATTTCTTGGAAGATAAATCCATCAGTTACTTCTGGTTCTACTTGACAAAATAACCTTTGTGTTCAAATGTTGCATATTTCCCATTATCTTTACTAAGAAAATATATTTGTTCACCATTGTTTTCTCTTCTCTAAATTTTCTGCCAGCCAAAGTTGGAGATAGAGATTAGGTTAAAACTAATGGGAAATTGTATTTTCCTCTTAGAAAATGAAACAGCATGAACTCTGGTCTCTTGTGCTCATTCTCTTTGGATTACAAGAAGAGACTAAAAGCTTCTCCTTTAGCTTTTGAAAATGCTATATATAGCTATATATAGTGGCTTCAAAAGCAATTTATATTCAGCTTTTGAAAATATTTGGGCAACACAGTGGCTCAGCAATTAAGCTGCTCGGCTTGTTGGCTGGAAAGCTCCCGTCCTCACCCCAGCTCCCATCCTCTCCTCAGCTCCTGCCAGCCTAGCAGTTCGACAGCATGAAAATGTGAGTAGATAAATAAGTAACACTTTGGTGGGAAGGTAACAGAGGTCTGTGACATCAAGTGGCCACATGACCACGGAAATGTCTTCGGACAATGCTATCTCAGTGGCGTTGAAACAGAGATGAGCACTGCCCCCTATAGTCAGAAACTATTAGCTGAGTAAAATCTGCAGGAACTCCTTTACCTTTTAAAAAAAAATAGTATTGTTTTGAAATTTATGGAACTAAATTTTCTAGTATATTCTGGTACCAGTTAGTAGTAAACATAAACTATTATTTATTCCTATCCTGTTTTAATCAAAGGGCAATCTATAAATTGAGTTTAGACACAGAATTTGACGATCAAAAACTAAGATTAGCTCAAAAGTTTAAGCGAAACTTTTCTCTCTCTTCTCACTGTATATAAAAAAACAAGAAGGGAGGCATTAAAGTGGGCAGGTTTTGGCATGGCAAAAAAGCTCCTCACTCTCACCGTATCTAAAAGGAGAATAAAATAAATTGCTAGCTCTTTTACCCCATCCCTATCCACATTTTCATTCATATTGTATGAATCTGTCTGGGTGTTTGAAGCAAACAAACAACTAGGAGTGGCAGCCATGAGGAAAGCTTATCATCTTCAAAGCCACCTTTTCTCCTGTATTTAAAGTCTTTTGCAAGTTATGGTAGGAAATGATAGTTTGTAGATAATCAGGATTTTTCCAATACTGTAGCTGTAATTATGGTTGTAGATTTTTGGATTGGGAGAGAGATACACTCTACACAGAACCTACAGCCAGAAACTATAAACAGGATATTGAAATTCTTGTTCAGAGTTGGTAGAATTCTTGGGTTCCTGAGCCCCAGGAACCAAGAAGTGGTATGAAGCAAGAGTTCTAGACAGAGTCAAAAACAAATCAGAATCAAGCTCACTAGAGCCACAGTGAAGAAAAAATGGTTTGCTTCTTTTTAAATGCTTTAAACTAAACTACATCAGGGCCAAGAGGAAAATAAAATCTCTTCAGTTCTCAAAACTAGCTGGCTCAGATCAAGAGCTGGTTCTGAAGAAGAACAAAGCTCTTCTATGAAAGTGCTTTTTAATGCTTTAAGCCAAAATCATCCAAATTTAGTAAGTATGATACTCTGTTGATCTAGTACTTTGAAAATTGATTCTGATGCATATAATATTTAGTTAAGATTATTTAGTAGCCATTTAGCTTAACATTTGCACACATGACTATGTCAATTTGTTTGTAGTATTAATCAGAATAAAATTGGTATCTGTTTCTCATTATCATCTATATTCATTAAAAAGAACCTCCCCCTCCCAAAACTAAACTGTTTGTCATTTAAGAGCTGACATGGAGATCCAAATGGCAAGATTCTTAATAAATTTTGGCCCATGACAGAAATGGTTAATTTTCTTAGTAATCCTGAAAGGAAAGCAAACATAGGCAGTTGGGAAGCAGAATTCTAATAAATTCATTTTGGAAAAAATTACTATATATATAAGAATACATTTTGAAGGATATAAATGCTGCAAAGTGTCAACCATATCATTGCATGGGTTTCATTCAAATAAATTTGTGAAATGTTCTCCTTTCTTCTAAAGCATAAATAGCTAGGATAAGAAAAACACAGCAAAGCAGCCTCTAAATTGCTCAGAAAACAAGAGACATAAACCACTGAACCATTTGTCTGAAATGGTATAGGGTTTCCTACCTGAACAGGGTTGGACTAGAAGACCCCCAAGGTTCCTTCCAACTCTGTTATTCTATTCTATTCTTTTTTTTTTTTCAATATAAAATTTTATTGTTTTTATCATAAAAGAAAAAAGAAATACATCACAAGTATTACACAATGATTTATCCCATCCCCCCAACCCCCGGACTTCCCAAACCAAACCTAGGCTAACATTCAAATACAAGTAAACAAATATTAATATCTCTAACTCCAAACTCTAAACTTAAACAATCCATCTCCTCTGTGTTAATAAAAATTATTCATTTAATTAGTTCTTCAAATACCCAAAATCTTTACCATTTCAGCAAGATAGTTTAACAGCATCCCTTACTTATACAAAAAAAGAAAAGAAAAAAAAATTTCCATCTTCCATAAAGTTAACAAATTAATTCTGTCATTTCATGAAGCTACACCTATAAAAAATCATTTGGAACCCTTAATA
>NW_015386330.1:476259-492859 GCF_001527695.2 Protobothrops mucrosquamatus | reverse complement strand
ACCCTTAATAAGGTTTACAACTTCAATTACTTAATTATCATTCAATTGTTTTCAATTATTACAGCATTATTATATTTATAATAATCTTCCTTTTAATAAAAATTATTCCTTTAATTAATTCTTCAGATACCCAAAATCTTTACCATTTCAGCAAGAAAAAAAAAAGAAAAAATTCCCACTTCCATAAAGTTAACAAGTAGATTCTATCATTTCATCAAGCTACACCTATAAAAGATCATTTTAGACCCTTAATAAGGTTTACAACTTCAATTACTTAATTATCCTTCAATTATTTAAGCATTAACAATAAGTCCACCTCCTAAAAAAAAAACCCTTTAAAACATTTAGGACCTTAATTCCCATCCATTCATAGTTAAATCAAACAAATTCAATTGTTACAGCATAATCATATTTATAATAGTCTTCCTTCGTCATTAAATCAGAAAAAAAAAACCTTTAAGACATTTTTAACCCATCCAGTAACATTTAATGTCATATTTATATCTAACTTTGGCTTTTTTTCTATACCAAATTAATATTAAAGCGTTTCGATTATCAAACCTCAAGACTTGGTTACAAAGCTTAATCACTTGAAACTGAACAAAATTATCTCCCTTTTCTGCCAATATAGTCTGGATATCAATCTTTGTTATTTTTAGCAATTGAAATAAGTCCAAATAACTTTGTATAAAGTTAGTTTGCCTAATAGTTTCCACATTTAGTCCCAGTATAGATTCACAATTAAATTGCTCTGACTCTTCAAATTGTATATCTTGATATATAAAAGCCTGTTCAGGGTTACTCAATCTCTCTTCTATTATTCCTTGTTCCACAATTTTATTCATTTTTGAAAAGTCAATGTAAGGTTCTAATATAGCCTCTTCAGGGTGTAGATAAGTTTCATCATCTACCACCGGATCCACTTGTTCAATCAAATCTTGAGAAGCAGTTGTAACATTCAAGCAGAGATCCTCCTGTTTCTGTGATAAACCTCGCCTTTGTAATAAATCCTGTTGTTGTTGCATCACTTGATCACATCTATTTTGAAATTTAACATCAAACGATTGAAACATCTCAGCCATTGCGGAGATCAAGTTGCGCAGCTCTTTAACAAAAAACGGTGGAGGTGAAGAAGATAACGGAGGTGACAAATGGAAAGTTTCAGAAGTTAGTTGAGATGTCTGAGCCATCAGGGATGTAGACGGTCTCAAAGTTAGAGGCAGGATTTTTCTCAGAACCATATTAGCAATAAGGTTAAGCAGTTCAGTAAAAACAAGTAATACGCAGATTCAAAGTAAGAAAAATTTCAAACCGGAAATCACTTTCACTTCTNCTCGCCTACATCGTCCATATAGGACGACTCGGGAACTCAACTCCTACCCCGGGCAGCTCACCTATCCCCTTATGCCCAGGGGAAAGGTATCAAGCCGTTTGACAGCTGATGCTGGCTGTCAAACCGGCTTTTACGCAAAACAGGCGGGAGGCAGCAAACAGCTGCGACCAGCGAAATCGCCTGCCACCGGAAGTCCCCTGTTATTCTATTCTATTCTATTCTATTCTATTCTATTCTATTCTAGTCTAGTCTAGTCTAGTCTAGTCTAGTCTAGTCTAGTCTAGTCTAGTCCAGTCCAGTCCATTCTTCTACTCTACTCTACTCTATTCTACTCGACTCTTGTGTAGAAAGCTTCCAACCAAATTTCACAATAAAAAAGCTGACAAATTCTAATTAAACAGGAAGCTCTTACTTTTAAATTTTAATTCCCTACCCTCTAATTACTTGTTTATTCTTGCTTGCCACTCTGGCAAGCTGGTTGGTATAGTTTATTGGCAATCTTAGTAACTTCTCTAATGACACATTATGTGCTACTTTGTGTATTATTTTAAATAATCTAAGATTCTGCCACAGTGCCTAGAGCCTATTAGGAAATAAATGGAGTGCAATGGCTTAGGCTAATCTCTAGTAAGTCTGAGTGACTATCCTGTTTCCAGCTTTAGTTCTAGATGGGACTGCATTTCCACAGAGAGAACTGGTGTGTAATCTAGGAATCCTTTAGGATTCTCAACTTGTGCTCAAAACGCAGGTGGCAACTGCAGCTAGGAAAGCCTTTGCACAAATCCACCTTGTGTATCAATTCCGGATTCTCATCATCACTCAATTTTTACCTATCTCTTGTTTGGATTACTGCAATGCACTGTTCATCAGTTTGTCCTTGAGACAACTTGGAAGCTACAGCAGGTTCAGAATACTGCAGCCCCTACAGTAAAACTATCGGTAAACCTAAGTGTTTGCCATTACTCTGTGAGCTGCACTGTTTGCTAGTTGGCTTCTACATTCAATTGCTGATAGACACCTATAAAACCCTTTGTCGCTTAGTGTCTGTATATTTGTGGAATCACCATTTCCCAATTATCTTTTCCTAGCCTATAAGATCGGACAGGGTTAGCATCTTCCAGGTCCATCAATAAAGAGTGCCATTTTATTGAACCCAAGCAGTACATCTTTTCTGTCACTAAGCCTTCCCTTAGGAATAGCATTTCCCTAAGGCCCTAGACCCTTTTTCTGGCTCCAAAGCCATAATAAGATTAAGGTCCTGGGGCCCTAATGCTAAGAAGACTTTAAAAATATGGTTCTTGTGGCAAACACTGGGCTAGGAAGATTTGTACATGCTGGAGTGTTCATGAATTTAAATTTTAATCTTCCTCAGGACAACTGCTGTTTTGCTTTGGTACTATTGATTTGTCAATTTATGTTTCAACTCTTTGTAAGCCACCTTCAGTCACTAGTCAGTTGAATGGCTCTATCTAATAAATAGCATGCTATCTCAAATTCATATATTCTCAAGGGTTTACTATTAAAAGTATGTATAGCTGTCCAATCATACATTATTTATCACATTTTTCTTTATCATTTTTTTAAAAAAACTAATAGTGTAACAATTACAACTCAAACTATTCCAATATGAAGACTAAAGAAAAAGGCAAGTAAAATAGGACAATGGAATCAACTGAATTTGATTTAAATATAAAAATATAGTATATTGAAGCTATATGTCTTTTCTTATTAGCGTGCAGTCTAGATCCAACCTGTTGTAAAAAGAAGGCTTGTAATAAGAAATCTTACACTTTTATACACTCACCTTAAGGTTTCTTTGAGAAGGGCTCTAATCATTGGCAAGTTGGGAATATGGTGAGCATCAGGAACTTTATCTTTTCCCAAATTGTGAACTATCTCTTTATAGATAGAATCCTGCACTTCTGGATGCTTTGCTAAAAGATATGTTGCCCAGGATAAAGTGAATGAAGTCTTGAAGAGAGTTGGGATGAGGAGAGAAGAGAAGGAGGGAAGGAGGGGGGAAGTGGTGTTATTCATTAAATAAGAGCATTTTTCATTTTCAACCAATCTTATATTATACATTTGGAGAGACCAAACTGTGTATCGATCATGGTATCAAATAATTATCAGATACTTTCTCAAACAACACAACCTTTGTTTGTCTTGCCAATCTTTTATAAGTTTGATTTTCAAAGAATCTAATTCCCTTTGCATGGGATTATAGCTTAAAAAATTGATTGTTTTATAGCATTTATATGGCTGCCCAACTTGAACAAAAGTGTACAAATGTGTACAAAAAACTATTATATACAAAAATATTTCACCCAAAGCAATTATAATTAAAACAAATGAAATAACTGGTGACCAGAATTTTATTATATTCATATTTTATGATTATTGTCATAAAAGCTTGCTTGAGATACAACAAATATTTTTATTTTATTCTAGTGCCCAACTTCCTATTGTTTTTTTCAGGCTTTAGCTCTGAGTGAATTTAACTGTCAGATGTAGATTTTTTTCAATGAAACAGTATAAGATTTTTTGCTCATACTTTAATAAGTGTTATCAAAAAGAAATATAAATTCAAGTCTCTAATATATGCATCACTGTAAAGCAAAATAAATTATCTTTACTTTTACTAAAATGAATTGCATTCCTTATTTAATTTCATGGTATTTATCTGCAGCAACAGAGGCAGAATTGTTTATTGTTCCTAATATTTCAAGTCTACCTTTACCAAATCATTATCTAATTGTGGTATTTATTTTTACCAATGAATCTAATTTTAGAAACAATCAAAGCAGTATTAAATATAGGTTCTCTAGAGGGAACAACTATTTGGAGAGTTCTTCCTTTATTTTGCTTTGATATGGCTTGGGTACTTCATATTCCAATACATGTGGCCGATCCCAGTTCATATTATTTACTGCCTATCCAAACATGCAATCCCCAGTTGAAAGATTTTTTTAAAAGTTTGATGAAATAATAGTTGCGGAAAATATTCAGATGCATATAACTGGAGATAAATCAGATTCACAAAAGGATTGTGATATTATTATTATTATTATTGTTGTTGTTGTTGCTGTTGTTGTTGTTGTTGTTGTTGTTATTATTATTATTATTATTATTATTATTATTATTATTATTATTATTATTATTATTATTATTATTATTATTTGGAAGGGACCTTGGAGATCTTCTAGCCCAAACCCCTGCTCAGGCAGGAAACCCTACACCAATTCAGACAAATGGTTGTCTAGTCTCTTCTTAAAAACTTCCAGTGTTCGAGCATTCACAACTTCTGGAGGCAGGTTGTTCTAACTGTCAGGAAATTTCTCCTTAATCTCTCTTTGATTAGTTTCCATCCATTGCTTCTTGTCCTGCCTTCAGGTACTTTGGATAATAACTTGACTCCCTCTTCTTTGTGGCAACCCCAGAGATATTGGAACACTGCTATCATGTCCCCCCTCATCCTTCTCTTCATTAAACTAGACATACCCAATTCCAGCAACTGTTCTTTATGTTTTAGCCTCCTAATCATCTTTGTTGCTCTTCTCTGTACTCTTTCTAGAGTCTCAACATCTTTTTTACATCATGGTGACCAAAACTGGACGCAGTATTCCAAGTGTGGCCTTACCAAGGCACTATAAAGTGGTATTGACACTTCACGTGATCTTGATTCTATCTCTCTGCTAATGCAGCCTAGCACTGTGTTGGTTTTTTTGGAGCTGCAGCACACTGCTGGCTCTTATTTAAGTGATTGTCCACTAGGACTCCAAGATACCTCTCACAGTTACTACTATTGAGCAAGGTACCATCTATACTGTACCTGTGCATTTGGTTTTTCTTGCCTAAATGTAGAACCTTACTTTTTTCACCATTGAATTTCATTTTGTTAGCTAGCGCCCAATGTTCAAGTCTGTCAAGATCTTTCTGTATCTTAAGCCTATCTTCTGGAGTGTTGGCTATTCCTGAAAGCTTGGTGTTGTCTGCAAATTTGATGAGTTCCCCAACTATCCCCTCATCCAAATCATTGATAAAGATGTTGAAGAGCCCTGGAGCACACCACTATACGCTTCCCTCCATGTAGATGCAATTCCATTGAGGACCACATGCTGAGTACGGCCGGTCAGCCAGCTATGAATCCATCTGGTGGTGATGCTGTCTAACCCACATTTTTCTATCTTATCAAGTAATAGATTGTGTTCTACTTTATCAAATGCCTTACTGAAGTCCAAGTAAATTAAATCCACAGCATTCCTCTGGTCCACTAATTTTGTCACCTGGTCGAAGAATGCAATAAGATTTGTCTGGCATGATGTGTTTTTGACAAACCCATGTTGGCTTTTGGTAATGATTTTGTTTGCCTCCAGGTGTTCGCTGATTCGTTGTTTAATTATCTTTTCCAGAATCTTCCCAGGTATTGAGGTCAGGCTGTTAGGTCTGTAGTTTCCTGGATCCATTTTTTTTCCTTTTTTGAAGATGGGAACTACTTCAGCTCTTTTCCAGTCCTCTGGTAGTTCCCCAATGCTCCAGGATCTTTGAAAGATATAGTTCAGTGGTTCTGAGATCACATCTGCCGGTTCCTTCAGAACCTGGAGTGTAATTCATCTGCTCCTGGTGATTTGAACTCATCTAGGGTGGACAGGTGCTCTCTTACCATTTTCTTGTTGTGTTTCTAATCTGTTTTTTACGGTACTGTTTTTGATAGGTTGGACTGTTTTTTCTGAAAGTAGCAGATTCACTGGAAAGAAATAATGGACTTTACAGACTTAGAATTTATTGCACATGCTTCCCTGAAGTTCAAGCCTGTATTCTTTTACAACAGCAGAAAACTGACTGAGTGGATAAGTGTTAAATTGCTATTCCTTAAGACGATAGAAGGGAGATTGGGAAATTTATCAGCCTTAACTGGAAAGCAATTTCATCTAGGCATTTTTGGGAAGATAGATCAACTTTGGAGATTGGACTTATTATATTTAACCAGACAACAATTGATAAGAGATTGCATTAAGAAACAAATATGGATATTGATCCAGGATGAATCAGTGTTAACATTTGGGATGATTTGGGATATATAAGAAACTGTGGTAAATTTTCAATGAGTTGACTACAATAACAATTCGTTAACAGATGGTTTTTAAACTTGAATGCTGTCTTTTTTATTATTATTGTTCTTTCTGTTAACTATTTTGTCATTAATATACTATATAGATGACAGATTAATAACTTGCAAATAGAATTAGTAGTTTAAAATTTGGGGGGCATTTTGCAAGGGATGAGAAATTAATATTGTTGTAATATATTAATTAGTATTCAGCTAGGGGCGATAATATGTGTTTATGTGTTTGTTTCTTTTTTTAATGCACTTTTTAAATGTCTTGTTTGGGTTGTATTTTTTCTTTGTTTCTTAAAAAAAAATTTTGAAGTTTGTATTTTAACTTCTTTTGAATAAAATAAAAATAAAATAAAAAATGCTTTGTGCCTATATTTATTAGTACAAACATTCTGATAAAAAGCAGACTACTGTTAAATCCCGGCTTCCATGGAAACCTCCTATATACAGTTGCATTTTTAAGGGCCTCTTTCTACATACATATAACGTACGTGTGTGTGTGTACCTTGAACTTCAGAGAAACAGGCTACCCAAAGTGTGCCATGTCAGTGAAAATTATCTATTACAATCCATTCATGTGTGCATTAAAAGAAAAAAATATGTCCATAGTGAGAATAGAAGACCCAAACTTTACTATGTAAAATAATGCCCTAATTTATCCATTTAGATAAGTATAAAATAAATTTAATATTAAAAGGTAAAAGATTTATTTTAAAATAACATTTATTGTATTTTTATTTTTATTTATGTTGCATATAAGACACTTTGGGGCATGGATATCCAGAAACATAGAAAATAAATAATGAACTTACTGTGTCAACACCTGCCAAAAGCATTTCAGTCATATTGGCATAAATTTCTTCTATTGTAAGCTCTTTTCTCCTAAGCAGAGTTGTGAGTAATCCACCTTTTATCTTTTTTCCTTGATCTAAAAGGGACTTTATTTCATTTATTTTATTGTCAACATGAATTTGACCTTGGTGATTAAAAGAGAAGAAAAAACAAAGAATGTTTATCAAACTTTGAAATATAACTTCTTAGGCTATTATCTCTTGTTTATAAAGTAGGGTTTTAAAAAATATATTTACTTCAATTACTTTAAAAATGTTAAATGTCTTACTATCTTCAATGCTGGAAAAGAATTTAATTTCTGTCTATGGAGATTCTCAATTATCCAGAACTGAAAAAGTTTCTTGGATAAGATGCAAAACATTTTCAAGGAAAAAACCCAAGAAATTCCAGTTGCTTTTTGGAACAGCACCTTTGGGATAATTCAATTTCTATTATGATAAGAATCAAGAACTTGCAAGATTACATGTGTACAACCGTGCTACTACTTTAACAACTGCAGTGATTCACTTAACAGTAACAAGAAATGTCGTAAAATGGGGCAAAACTCACTTAATAATAGCAACAGAAATTTTGGGCTCAATTGTGGTCAGAAGTTGAGGACTATCTGTATGCAATTGAAGCTAGCAAATAAGTCCAATGATATTGTTTAAAATCAGAACGTAATCTATTCTAGTAATCTATTCTAGAGGTACCAGAATGTGGATTATTACCATTATCACTCTGTCCAAACTAAACTGTGCCACTTTACACGCTACTGAACTTAATTCAAAATTCTGGTACTTATCTTTAAAGACCAAAACAGTTGGAAACCCTAAAACTCAAAAAGAGTCAACTTTTTTTTCCCATGTCAATTTAACCATAAAAGGCCTTTTCATATAAAGGTTACATGCTTTATGCATGGAAAAAAGAAATAATATTCTTTGGCAAGGCATTTCCAGTTTGGAATAAAGAGGTACTAGCACAGATGTCTAATTATATTTTTATATTACCCAGCCATTGTAAATTACTGTATTTTAGTGGATTAATCAGTTTTTATTCCTCCCATTTTTAGCATATTAGTATCTTAATAGTTGACACTGTCGCAACATTGCACTACGACAGACTTTATTTGGTAAGGCAACAGCCAAAATCTGAATGTTAGCAAAGACAGGATCCATACATAAAAGGAATTTTAAGATGTATAGGGTTCCTTAAGTCCTAAAGTAATATCCAATCACCGTCTCTCAAAAAAAAGTGCCACACACTCTATGGAGGCCAAAAAAAGGGAGACATTTTTTACTTCTGTATATTAAAATATTGTATGAAGAAAGGTTTGCCTATTTGAGTATGCATTTCACTTCCATTTTCATCTCCCTCTAGAGTTTGCTGTGACATTGAAAAAAAACCCACTTCAGATTATTTAAACATTAATACCGGTAGTAAATATAATTTGTCCAACCTGACTTGAAATGCACACACAAAAAAGCAAGAAACAAGAAACCATGAAAGAATTTGGAGGGTCACAATATGATGTCTGAATAGAAAAAAAAATGAATAATGGAGAAAGATTGGGAAATTATTTTCTGCTTATTAAAAAAAAACAAGGATAAAGGTTACTTTCATTACAAGAAAGGCTGAAAGTGGGTGAATAACAGCTTTACAATAATAACTGTACAAATAATATATTTATGTATTGTTAGCCAAATTCTGATTTTTTTCAACATAGATTAAAATATGGTATTTTGATTGTTGCTGCAATAAATATGTTTACAATTAGGGCAGAAGATCTGGCTTTAATTTCAATTTTAGACATAATTTAAGAAAATTAATATTTATAATTAGATTCAGTATTTCAGGTTGTTTGAAGAGTCACATTTGACTTTCTTTAGCTAACATAAATTATATCTGAATTTCAATCTTAAAAAACAAGAACACTTACTAAATTTAAAGAGTCCATCCCATGATCTACAGAATTCTCTCCAAGGTTTTGGAATAATTGGACGAAGCCACTTGGGAATAGCTCCTGCATACATAGTAGATTTGAAACTGCTAAACATCAACTCCAATGCTTCAATATATTCCAGTGTACTCTTGGGAATGTGATTTTCCAGGCAACCCAACCGACACTCATACAAAACAGTTGCAACTCCTATACGGGCAAAGTAATGCAGAATGTATTGTTTTTCTTTGCAGAATAATGTACAAAACTATACTATGCAACAGGAGTACTTCCGATGTGACTACTTAGAACAGTGGTTCTCAACCTTTTTAATGCCGCAACCCCCAACCGGTCGTAAGTCGAGGACTAAACCGGTCGTAAGTCGAGGACTAAACTGGTCGTAAGTTGAGGACTACCCAACTGGTCGTAAGTCGAGGACTTTCCCTGCCCGGGAGCGTCGCGCATGCGTGGTTCTGCCCCCTGCACCGGCCGAGGCGTAGCTGGCAAGCGGCAGAGACGGAGCAGGCCGACCAACAGCTGGCCCAGCTCAAGGGAGGTAAGGCACCCGCCGGAAAAGGGGAAAAAAATGACGGACAGCCTTGCTTGGCGACCCCCGTGAAATGGTCGATCGACCCCAAATGGGGTCGCGACCCATAGGTTGAGAACCGCTGACTTAGAAAATGGTGATTGCTTCCGGAATGATTGCCACACAGCCCAGCAACAAAGCAACTTGTTATGCTTCTCTAACCTGAGTGCCACAGCATTCCGCAGTGTTGTTGAACACCGCAAAAGGCTGTGGCACGCTGCAGAGCTGAGTTAGGGAACTGTTGCATGGTGCTCACCATGTGGCCATTTAGAAAATTGCAGTCACTTCTGGGATTGTGCCACATAGCCTAGTAATTGAACAGCCTGTCCTCCTTCCTAATCCAAATTCCAGAGTTTCAGAGATCTTCAAAAGGCAAGTAAGGAGGAGGATGTGGGGCCCAGTAAGGTGGGAAACAGATCCAAAGAAATAGATGGGGTGCTGCAACATCTCTATAGTCAGTCGTAAAAGCAAACAAACACAGGGACGCTGCAGCAACTTTAACTTCAGGACCAGATTATATATAGCTTTTTTTGGGAGGGGGGGGTCTGTCATAACTTTGAATTGTTGCTGAATGACCAGTATACAGATGGTAGGTACCTCCAGCATTCTTTTTAGTGAGTTTATTAAGGTGGAGTCTCTGAAAGATTTGGCGCTCTCCACCTTGAGCTTTTTGCAACCCATACCGAACTCCATTTGTTAAATAACTCATTAATTCTGCCATCTTTTTCTCTAGAATCTCTCATAACTATGGCTATTGGCAAGGGCTTATGGAAATGATAATCTCTAATAAGTAGACAATCCCAAATTGCCTACCCCTGATTTTTAGGATATTCCATCTCTTGTTTGCATGTTGTAGCAGTGTCTTCAATTGATAATAATCACTGATATAATCACACGGTTTAAGCTTTTATCCCTCATTTAAAAATGATGACTCTTACCTTCCATTGAATATTTAAAAAAAAGACTATTAACGTTTGTCACAGTTTCCCCATCTTCTTCATTTCTAAGAATATGGATTCTCTTAATTAAATCTGAAATAACTTCATTAATTCCTCTGGAGAAAATCGCAACATCACTGGGCTTTACCATTTTTTGTCTTAGTACACGTCTCATTTTTAACCATTGCTCCCTTTCTCTAGAAGAAATAACAGGTAAGGATAATTTAAATCACATTTTTTCTGTCAAAAATAAAATCAAAATTTTCAGTAAATGGAAATGTAACCGTACTTTAAAGTCTTTCTGGAGGGTAATATTTGTACAAAATGATTAGACTAATGTAAAAAATGCTTTATTAAACATTTATGTGACTTATGATTAAATCTTATTACTGGCTTTTTATTGGAATGCCTCTACCCTTAAGTTATGAATCTTGTCAGGTAAAGAAACACATCTCTTCCCCTTATACTAGTAATGTAATGAGATTTGGAAAAAATATACCAGAGGTTTTTATTTTTTAAATCAAGTTCTTTTCCTTGTGATGCTATCAGAATTATGCTACCACTGATGCTATTCAGTGGGAAATTGAAATAAAAGTGAACATGAAAAATATCTCCCAAGTTTGCTCAAGAATTTTGGTAGGTGCCTAGATTCTAGTACTTTTCTAAACACAATCCAAAATCATTTTTTAAACAGTTCAGTAATTTCTTTTAGATGATCTCATCCTCATGATGTATTATATCCAAATAAATCTTTCTGAAAACCAAGATCATCTTTAAATCAGTGCTCCATCTCCAAATGCTTCTGCCTTCTAAACATAGGCCATGAACAATTAGAGGAAAAAGGTTTTTAGAGGTGGTCTAATTATTTTTATAACAAAAATTCACTTTCCAGGCTGACTGTAGTAAATATACCATTTTGCTACTGAGTTTCAACATCACAATTTGGAGTGCTTTAGGGACTACTACAGGGTTATTGCATGTAGTTATTGCATGTTGTCTGCAAATCACAAGTTGATCCAGAAACTGATGGTGAGATATATATTCTTGGAAGTAATGCTGCCTTACTAGATACCGTAATCTGCAAAATATTCATCTGAGTCCAGGGCCTAATTATTTTGTTTTCTGGGAGAAAGATAAGTAGAAATATCACTAGCCCTTTTTTTATTTGGAAAATGGGAAGAAGATGCCATCTGATCGTTGTGCAAAACAACATAACTGACTCTATGTTTCTAAAAACTGTAGCAGATGAGGGAAAAACTGTCAAAAGATTGGACTGAAGTCCACAGTAGAAAATTTTAAAAGTATATTGAGAATAGAAGTAATAAAAATATTTGTAAAGTTTTTAACATAGCTTTAGAAGAGTAAGGAAGAGTAATCAAGGTTTTGCTAGAATGAGGCTCATCCACTGCACTTCAAAACTGTGCTGATTCCTGCGCTTTCCCATTCACATATTTCTTTTTTGGGGGAAAGGGGGAGAACAACATCTTTTAGTCTTCTTTTGACTAAAATCCCTGAAAGTTAACTTGACCAGAATTCTTTTTTATAATAATAATAAAATGGAAAATGCTGATCTTTTAAATTTAACTAAATTTGCATGCTTATTATGAGTAATCCTAGAGGTTATCTGGGCTTATATGCTACTGATTTTAATGGGTCTTAAAATGTCTGTAGGGTGACTAAACTGTAACTGCAGTTCTAACAACAAATGACTCTGTGGTTAACCAAAATAAACTGAATGTGCCATTTGTGGAATTACAGAATTGGGATCTTTGTGTTACTACATACAGTTTCATTTAAATTTTGCTGACATTTTCTAAAGCATATTCTGGTTCTCACTATATAAAGTACTTAGCTGCTACAATTTTATTCCATGAAAACAGAACAGTACTGTGACTCAGGAAGGGACTGGCTTTCTTCTGAAAAACCACACTGCATCAAAAATTACTCTTATTCTGATTAATTATTCCCTATAGGCATTTACCAACACCAAACTCCTAGGGATATAATCATATTATAAGTAGATTCTTTAATAAAATACGTTAATTGAGAACAGTTGCATCACTAGGCTTAAGAAGAATATACAGTTAGAATATTGTTTGACAATACCCCCAAAAAATGTGAATGCACTCACGCCGATATAAGTCCTGTAGCTCGTCCCCGTAAAGCTCTATATTCCTGCCAGGAATCCATGTCAGCTCTTTGTGGCATGCAACCTTCTTCCCGTAGAACCTGACCCACCATGTCTTTATCTGCAATGGACACAACTAGTTTGGGACCAAAATGAGACTTGAAAATTTTTCCATATTCCTGTACATGTTTCTGCTATGAAGGGGAAAAAAAAGAACAAATTACTTATCCCTCCTGACAAGAGTGACATTTTTATACAGCACTAAATTCTAACATGTATTATATTAAACTGCAATTAAAAATAACAGCAAGCAGTTTTCTCTAGTGTCTATGTGGCTTCATGAGCCTTTAAAAATCTACAAAAGATAGTGCAGTTTTCAGAAGACTGAACTGCCTTTAGAAGGCTGGGCTGTCTTTGGAAAGCCTTTAGTGAAAAATTGATGTGGGGAACTGGGAGAGAAGGTAGTTGGACAAACTAATGTTTGCTGCTGCTTGCTGGAGTAGATGGAGGTGTGGCAAGAAGCCTCAGAGTTATGCAGTTGATGGGAGGCAAGGTGGGGTATAGAGTGGCCAAAATGGGAGCAGGTAGGCAAGAGGTTAAAGCACAACTCTAGTCATAAGAGTGGGTGGGCTGACACATGCCTGTTCACGTGACCGTGAAGGCGTTGCAACAGCTGTAAATTTGGGTAAGGGTCATGTCTATTTTCTCAGCATTGTCCTAACTTTGAACAGTCACTGATCAAATGGTTATAAATTGGGGATTACCTATACAGCAAATATATGAAATATAATTAATACTTTACACTGGCAAAGGTATTTATGATATAGGATTTTCTGGAGCCTCCCTTCCAGAGACATCTTTTTGAAGACATTGGTAAGAATTAAGCTATGCTCAATTTAATGCTCCATATCAGATATTTGTTGCCTGAGGTTCTTCCTTGCCAAGTATTTCACTGTCATTAGTGTACAAGGAGAGAAGCCATAATGGTATAGCTTCTGCTCCAGTCCTTTTTTTTTCCATTTGGAGATAAAAGGGTTAACGAATACATATAGACCCAGCCTACAAGGAAAATATCAAGACTTAACCAAAATTTGAAGACAGCCAGTTTGGTGGTGTGGTTATGACATCAGTCTAGAAACCAGCAGACCATGAATTAAGGTCGTGCCTTAGGCATAAAACCAGCCTTTGGACCTGGGTAACTTTGGGTCTGTCAATCTCTCTCAGCCATAGGAAGGAGGTAATGGCAAACCATTTCAGAAAAAACTTTTCCAAATAAACTGCAGGGATTAGTCCATGCAATAACCAATAGTCAAAAACTGATTCAAGGGCATGTACACACACACACACACAATATATATACATATATAACTGAAGATGTTCCATATGAAAAACACCAAGCACACACCAAAGCATTTTAACAATATTTCTTAGGAATTTAGAATGAACAAACTCAATCTTTGAGATGTCAGAATAAATATCAACACAAAACATTAAATATAAATTAATTTCACAGGCTAGGTTCACACAATACACTGAGCCACCAACTATCCTATTGAAATTTGCAAATCCAACCATTATACAGGTTGTCCTCAACTTATGACCACAATTGGGACTGGAACCTATTGCTAAGCGATACAGTTAAGTGAGTCATGCCTGATTTTAGGAACTAGGACATCATCATTAAGAAAATCTGGCTTCTCCCATTGACTTTGCTTGTTGCTCCCTGGAAAGGTTGCAAATGGTGATCATGTGACTCCCCTGGATTTCTGCATGTAAATACATGCTAGTGGCCAAGTGGCCAAATTTTTATCATGTGATCATGGGGATACTGTGAGAGACTTAAGTGTGAGGACCAGTCGTAATCACTATTTTCAGCACCATCGTAAATTGAAAGGTCATTAAATAATAATAATAATAATAATAATAATAATAATAATAATAATANAAAAACTTCCAGTGTTGGAGCATTCACCGCTTCTGGAGGCAGGTTGTTCCACTGGTTAATTGTTCTCACTGTCAGGAAGTTTCTCCTTAGTTCTAGATTGCTTCTCTCCTTGATTAGTTTCCACCCGTTGCTTCTTGTCCTGCCTTCAGGCGCTTTGGAGAATAGCTTGACTCCCTCTTCTTTATGGCAACCCCTGAGAATGGTTGTAAGTTATGCAATCCCTAATTTCCTTTTAATTTCAATGGCAGCCACCCAAGAAGTGTCTCGTGTGTATGCTACATGAGACCTAGGCACTAGGGTTTGAGTCATGGCTATTTACTGAAATCAACAGGTTGACAGATGCAAAAAGGCCATATTATGTGGGAGGATGCCATTAGTGGTTTGATGAGGTAAATGGTATAGCCTTCTGATGGTTTGAGAAGGGATGGTTTTTTGAAGCTGTAGTATTTGGCCCCAAATCTGGGGCTGGATGTAATAAAAACTGGCAGTATACTTATATAGTACAGAGTCTTTTGCCTTCTTCATTAATCACAAACATTTGTGGGCTTTCCTGGGCATTTGCAAGACCGCCTCCTACCAAATACCTCCCTTCGACCAGTCCGCTCCCACAGAGAGGGCCTCCTTAGGGTGCCGTCGGCCAGTCAATACCGGCTGGCGACCCCCAGGGGGAAAGCCTTCTCTGTGGCAGCTCCTGCCCTCTGGAATGACCTACCCCCCGACCTACGGACCTGCGCCTCTTTCGCCGAGCCTTGAAAACCCATCTATTCCATGCGGCCGGCTTGGCGTAGTTCTGATTGTGTTTTGGTAGGGGTTTTTATATGGGGTATTTTAGAGCAGGCTTTTTATTTAATATTTATTGTGATTTTTATTATTGCCTGTTCACCGCCCTGAGTCCCGTAAGGGAGATAGGGCGGTATATAAATTTAAATAATAAATAAATAAATTGAACATCTGACTGTAAAATTGTGGGTGTTGGGCCATATTGACAAATTAGTTAAAAAGATTGTGACATCTGCAGATTAATCAGACTGTAGCTTCAGATGGTGTTCCTGCTCTGCCTTTTAGGATTTTAGTATGGGTTTTAGTATGAGTTCTTTACAGCCTGTCAGCTTAGATTAGATCTTTCAAACTTGTTCAGGCTGCAGAATCCATTAGTCTAGAATCTGTTTTTAAAACATAAACTTTCCTTTTTGGCATTACATAATATTTTGGACCTGGGTGGGTAGAAGCAAGGAAAACCATTATGTTTTCTTAATCCAAGCAATGAAGAATACAGCTCCTCTAAAGCAATGTTGTGCAACTTTAACCAACAAAGTACCAGCCATAGACGTTACATCCTGACTTAATGTTGGAGTCAGGTTACTGACAAACAGAACTCTCATTGTAAAACCACTAAATTCTCTCTGCCTTTCACATATATTATAATGCAGAGAACGTTTTGTATATCAAACTGTACCATTTAAGTGCAGAGTTCAGATTTTTCTTTTATCCACTGTACACAAATAGAATTATATAAAAAAGTTAATCATATTAATTTATGGAAGACTTTTAACCAAAAAAGCTAAACATTATTTCAGAGTCCTTCTCTTTTTTTTTTTCAATATAGAATTTTATTGTTTTTATCATAAACAAAAAAATACATCACAAGTATTACACAATGATTTATCCCATCCCCCTACCCCCCAGACTTCCCAAACCAAACCTAGGCTAACATTCAACTACAAGTAAACAAATATTAATATCTCTAACTCCAAACTCTAAACTTAAGCAATCCATCTCCTCCG
>NW_015386330.1:448119-474409 GCF_001527695.2 Protobothrops mucrosquamatus | reverse complement strand
AGTTCTCACCTACATCGTCCATATAGGACGACTCGGGAACTCAACTCCTACCCCGGGCAGCTCACCGATCCCCTTATGCCCAGGGGAAAGGTATCAAGCCGTTTGACAGCAGATGCTAGCTGTCAAACCGGCTTTTACGCAAAACAGGCGGGAGGCAGCAAACAGCTGCGACCAGCGAAATCGCCTGCCACCGGAAGTGTCTTTCAGAGTCCTTCTCAATACCACTTTCAGCAGCTTCCAATAAACAGTTGAACAATAGTTTCTCTGTTTAGATGTAAAGTTGTACCAACAAATTTGAAATGATTGGTTACATTTGATTAGGCATCTTTTAAAATCACAAATACGCAACCAAGCAGAGTTCTCTGCTAATTCAAAAATAGCTTTGGTCTATTTCAGGGGTGTCAAACTGCCGGCCCATGGGCCGGATGCGTCATGGCAAAACCAGCCCACCCCATTGCCGGCAATGGAAAAAAAGTTGTGATATGTCACAACACATCACGTGATGTGGCAAGTTTGACACCCCTGGTCTATTTCATCATACACTTCCTAGTTTTGAAAACTGAGTCATTTTTTCTGTTTTTGTTCTATTGTAGTTTTCAGACATAAGAGCAAAGCTTTGTTTCCTTTACAGAATTGTATCTCCATAGACTTCTGGCCAGCCAATTGTCTCATCTTGCCTCCTAACTCCTGAACTTGACAATTTCCCCCCCTTGAAGCTCAATAACCAATTTGTTTGATTATCTCCTTTATTCCAGTTACCATAGCAGCATCTAATTACTGTAGCTCAAAATGCTGACATGCTATCCTTCACCATTAGTTCCTGGGAGCAGTTAAATGTAGTGGAGGAAAGGTGGTTTGGCATCTTTGTAGCTTTTCCAATTAGCAATTGCTCAAAGTATTTTTTGGACATGGCTAAGTAGTAAAAAAAAACTTGCTAACAGTTTTTCAAAGTTATGTGAAATGAAATATGGCGAATATAATTAAAATATGGACAAATTTATATCTGATTAAATTTTGCTACTTTAGGTGTAGTGGTCAGCTATCATCAGCTACATATTAAACAAATGGATTCAATATGTTTGGTTCTTGTAATCTTCCAGGAAATTTCTACCTATCATTGCAAGATATCCTACTGAACCATAATGATCTTGAATAAGGATATTGATAATATTACAGACTGTCTTTAACAATCAGGGAAGGACATGGGGGGTGGAAGCAACCAGAGCAAGAAAGCTAACAAAGAACAAAGCTCCCTATAATAAGGTAAACCAAATAGAACTAGAAATCAACCAAAGGTAAGAAATGTTTTATCAAGTAGAAAACAAAACCTAGCTGAAATGGACTTAATCAACATTATCAACATCTGAACTAGGAGGAGGATTTGCTATAAAAGGCTGGACAAGAAGTTGATTGGAAACATTGTGTATATTTACCATCTGAAACTGCAGTTGTTTTTGCCATTTTATCTCCTTGGGTAATTGCCTCTTGAGGATTTGGTATATGAGAGTGAAAAGTATGTGTATAAAAATACTGAAGCAAAACTTATCTATTTTGTGCTCAGTAAAGCTAGTAGGTTAACAATGGATTCTTTTGTGCATTGTCTTGTCATTTAGTGTGAATTATTCACTCATCCACAATCCCTATAAATTGTTATCTCACTAAGAGACATGAATAAACTCCCAACTGCTGACCACAGATGCATTTCCAGCAAACTCAAGATACCTGCTCTTGGTTGTTTGAGCTGTAAAGAAAGCAAATTGGAAGAACTGGAAAGGAGTCCCTCAGTGGGTAGTGAAAGGAAGATTAGGTAATTGAGATATTGTAAAAATCATACTTATGATTTATGGAGCCATCCATCTCACAGCAGTGATTCTGAGGTAGTCCTCAGTTAACAGAAACAGAGGCCGAAATTTTTGTCACCAAGTGATAGTCATGGGACCATATCATTTAGCTATTGCAATCCTGGCAGCCTCATTACTGTCATTTACCAAATTTTACCAGTCAATAGTTGAGGTCCCAGCCCAATTCCCACCCAGCCGCAAGCCTTGTTATGGTATGGGACTGCTTCCTCTTAAATCCCCCCGCCATCTCCATTATTTTGGCTACCCAATGCTGCCACTTGCACCACCCAGCCCTGCTTACAGCACCATGTGCCATTACTGTACCAGTCTGGGCCTTCTTACAACCTTTCTTTTTCCATGATACAGCTGGGTTTTTCTTATGTGGTGGCCAGAGCCTCCTCTCACCAAAGAAGCCCCCACAAGCAAAAGATGGCTCCTGCTGGAAGGGCGATTAGCATTGGCATGCAATTAGAAATGACTTTATACAGTTTTAACTAATTACATTCCATTCTTGTTTTTCAAATACATTTTGTTTCCTTTAGTGCAGTGATGGCGAACCTTTTAGAGACCGAGTGCCCAAACTGCAACCCAAAACCCACTTATGCATCGTCGAGTGCCGGGCGGTTTGGCCCATTGGCTGGGTGTGGCCCATTGGGTGAGCGTGGCTGGGGTGGTAACGGCAGACTGGGTGGGACTAAAAAGTTCAATCAATCAATTTCAACTTTGCAAGATCTTTTTTTTCCTGCGAGAAGTTGAAATTGACTGATTGAAACTTTTTTTTTTTTTTTTTGCACACAGCGGCGGAGGCCTAAAGCGAAAAGGTTTTATAAAACCCAGCTGAAAGCCCAGGACTGGGGCGACAACGCGAGTGCCCACAGAGAGGGCTCCGAATGCCACCTCTGGCACCCGTGCCATAGGTTCGTCACCACTGCTTTAGTGGCTTGGCTTACCTCTGTTTTATAGACCTCTATAAAGGATAAGTGGGATAATTATGCTTGTTGAGAAATACGAGCTCTTTAGCAAGAGTTGAGAAACACTGACGCTCTCATTGCCAGCAACGGGGGATGTCAAAAGCACCAAAGATTCGGGGGGGGGGGGGCGAAGGGAGGCGGAATCTATGTAAGCAAATATTAGATGTGTGAAAACACCCTCGCTCCATGGCAACCATCTTGTCATGGAATGGGGGAGGGACTACGGAGCCAAATGTAAAAAAAATAATAGTAATCAGGAGCCAATGGGGAAAGAGGACGGTCGGAGAATCCTGGCCCATTCTCCCGAAATTCGATCCATCCACCACTAGAAAGCGCGCGTGTACGCACTGCGCGCGCTCCGCGTCAGTGATTGAATACGACGCAGGGTTCGTTTTCTTATCAACTGAATGGAAATTGGAAGAACGAACGGAAAAGATAGTAGGGTTTTCGTGGTTCTAGCTCGGTCCCCCCCCCACCACCACCTTGGAAGCGCCTTGTGGGGAGAATGTGCTGTTGTTGTTGGGGGGGGGCGGGGGGGTTTGGCACCGTTAGAACCTCGCGGGCGCGCGAAGCGGCGGGCTCGCGCTCGCAGCTCCGTGAAGCGAGAACGGCAAGCCGGCTGAAAAATGGGAGGGCTTCACAATGCCCGCCTTTCTGTTAGTGAGGCTGTTAAATGCTTAGCCGGCAGATCGTGCTGCTGCTCTCTCCCTTAAATCGTCCAAATGAAATAATCTATAGCATGTATACAACGAGCAGCAGCAGTTTTTAATAGCGCTGTATACCGAAGAACGTGGGTAGGGGCCAGAATAAGCTAAAAGGACAAAATGGTCTCTTACCCTGAGAGAAAGAGAGGTGGGTGGGTGGGTGGCTGAAAGCCTGAAAATAGGCTGCTGTTGGCTCTGTGGGCAAAGCCCAGCAATGTGACTTGTACCCGGACACTCTTGCAACCAGATTGGAAAACCAACGGAGAGTATTTTGGTCAATTAAATTCAATCTCAAGCGGAAAAGATATTTCAGTGCAGAAATACTCTTGAGGCAACTAAAATAAAAATCCAAGTATATATCTACTTGGAACTAACTCCCACGGAAATGGATGCAGCTGTAAACTAATCCAAGCATTCACTGAATCATTTTCCTGTTTCCCTCTCTTTTGCAGCCTTGCTCTAAGTATGGGAACGTGCACATGTAAACATGCTAACATTAACCTGACTACCATTTAAAGGCTGCAGATACCTTAAGTATAGGGGTTAAGTTAACAGTCTCTTATTCCTCATCCCCACAAGTTACGCCACTCCACTCCACTGCAATATATGTTATTAATAAAATCGGAATCTAAAATATTTCTGCGGAATGAAAAACAAATCATCACAACCAAACAACATGATAGCTGGGAGATGGAGAGAAAGTAGGAAATAATACTTATTCTTAGTAGTAAAACTCTAGTATTAAGATGTCATCGCCATAAACAGCAAGCTAAGTTTTAAGAATTGCTTTGTGCAACAAAAAGCAAATATAATCAATCTCAACAATGATTGTTTTTCATTAAATTGTACCTGGATTTCATGAATGCGGGCAAAACCATCCTTGCAGAAAAATTCAATGAGATTGGAGAAAGTCTTGGGTCCTGGCATTTCTTTCAGGCTTTTCACTCTTCGGCAGCTTGGATGCTGGCTGGGTTTGAGAAGTCCCTTGGCTTCCTCTGAAGTTTCCACCATCTCCTCTTCTTTGTCCTCTGTTGCTGCAGCTGCATTATTTTGCATCTCCAAGGAAGTGCTGCCTGAAAGTTTGGGCAGCTGGTGAAACTTATTGCCAAAAACAACACTATAAACACAGTTCCTTTGAGCCTCAATCACCTGTTTGCAATCCATTTTCAAAGCTTTGGAGAGAAGAGACATTTTAAGTTAGACAAAACTTTTGCTAACCCTCACAAACTGATTTTCATTTAAACTGAGCTTCTCTGTTTGATTTCTAGTCAAGCAGCGCTTCTCCAAACTCTTACTGCCTAAGCATCAGTTTACACAGGCCATTATTAAAGACTCCCTCCCCGGAGGCTGAAAAAGGCGGGGTGGTCTGAGACTTCAAGAGAGAAAGCCGATGATGCATTTTGTTTCATTTAGGTCGGAAAAGTGCCATACTTAAATACATCATCTTACAGTGCCAACATTGGGGCTTCTATTTTACATTGGTTTGGCAAAAAAAAATGAGTTACGTGTCTATTTTTTGTAGTTTACTTGGTTTTTATGTGTCAGTTAATACTAAAATAGAACATTTGAAAGTTTATTTAATGTGTAGCAATGCATTACAGAAAAGGCACAAAAAGACATCGTTTAGTGATATTCATCAGTGCTTAATTTCATTTTATGTTTCATATTAAATACAGATAATACTGTATCTTGAAGCTAATGTGCCTTCTCTAAAGCAGAACTATTTTATGTAATTATTTTGATTTTGTTTGTGCCATGTTTTAATTTTTATTATAGTTGGATATTTTAAAAGATTAAAAAATAACTATGAAGAGAAAAGACAATTTTATCCTGTCAGAATCCGTTTGCATGGATTTCTGAGAAAACTCATTAAGTTTGTCACTTTATTCTCAGAATTGCTTCTGATGTGTACAAATATAATTCTAATCTTGATTCATTATAATTTCATTTAAATGGGCAATTTGACCCCAAGGAATCCTTTAAAAAAAGTCCTCATCTTCCAATGGAATCTTTTGCTTGATGTCAATCCCATTTGCTAATAAAGGGGGTTTATTTGTGGAGATGGTACTATCCAATCCAAAGACTACCTTGCAGTATAGTTAAGTCATTTTTTTCAATGCTACTGTAACTTCAAATGGTCATTAAACAAATGGTTGTAAGTCAAAGACTATCTGTATAGACTTCACTGATCAACAAAATTTATTTTATTACTTAGCATTAATCTAAGTGAAGTTCATTCTAATTCAGGAAACACATTGAGCTCAAATTTCAAGAGTATGTCCACTTTGATATTTCAAGTTATTAAATCACATAGGGGACAAATTGGAATAATGTGTAACATACAGGTCAATGAATAACAATCATTTCCCAAGATTACATTCTAGATATGGGATAATAGGAAAGACAAATACGATTGTCAATAGCATTATTAGCTCCTTTAGTTTTACTCGTGTCCAGTTTCATATATCCACTGTAGTTACCAAAGTAGTTTCAATTCTATATCCAAGAAAAAAACCAAATAATTGGTCTAGATATTTCAAAATGGAAATAATATTTAAAAAACTAGCTTAGGCCACCATCCACAATTGTGTTACTACATAGAATCAGCTAAGCCAACAATTAAGTAAACTATAGAACTATTGTATCAGCCGATAATTAAAACCATTAGGTTTTAAATGTTTCTGCAGAAGTTCCATTGTCGGGGTCTTTCTGGAGGGATGGGTAAGATAGATGCAAACTACAAGGTAAAACACTGTTTCAGGCGCTCTCTCTCTTCACCTCATAAATGTTGGACATACTAAGCCTTCTCACCTAGGATAATGTGTATTGGAAGGGTCAGTGCATCTGGAGATCATCCTGAATTTACTTACTAGCAAAACATGTAGGACAGTGATGGCGAACCTTTTAGAGACCGAGTACCCAAACTGCAACCCAAAACCCACTTATTTATCGCCGGGTGCCAGGTGGGCGTGGCCCACTGGGTGGGCGTGGCTGTGGTGGTCATGACAGACTGGGTGGGTGTGACCAAGGTGGGCATGGTCACCTCGATGTTGGTCGTGGGGAGGGATGCCTGGGGGGCCGGGCAGGATTGGGGGAGATCCAGGGGGTCCTGCAGGGTGAGGCGAGGCAAGGTGAGGCAGGGCGGGGGTGCCATTGTCGCAGGGCCAGGCAACGCAGGGGCCAGGACGGCTGCTTCCTGACACCATCGGCCCCGGCACACAGAAGCCAGCGAACACATGGGGGCCAAGTGTCTGTCAGCAGCCATAACCTGCCGGCCCCTCAATCGGCGTACTCTTGGGCTCCGCAGCCCACCGCTAGCAGTTCAGAGAAGCCGCCTCTGAGCTGGACGGCCGACCGACAACTGAGGAGGCGGTTCAGTGGGTCGTGCCCGGGAAAAGGAGAGCATGCGAGGCCAGGAAGGATGGGATGATGGGGAAGGAACTCAGCCATGCTGGGATGCATCCGGCCATGTGGGACCTCGGCGAGTTAACGGGCGGCTGGTTGAAAAGGGACAGTTGCCATCTCCAGGGCATGGCATGCGTGCCCAGAGAGAGGGCTCTGAGTGCCGCCTCTGGCACGCGTGCCATAGGTTCGCCACCATTGATGTAGGACTTTAAGAATTAAAAACAACACTCTTGAATTCCACTTAAAGCCTATATAATACAGCGCTATCCACTTGTATTTATATGGCTGAAGTGAATCTATTCTTTACCTACTGCAGCTTTTGAAGTTTTCATAGGTAGCTTCATCTAAAACAAATTGCAGTAATTATTTTAGTGGTTGTAATTAACTGTTTTCAGACCTCAGTTTATTGAAATATATTTAAATATGCTGAAGATAATTACCAGAACATAATTAACAATATGGCATGCTCATAATAAATTGCCGGAAGTCCTTTTACTTCTAATAGAGTTGCATTAGAGATAAATCCAAAAGGTATGCTATCTTTTTTCTCTGTAACCTCATAATGGTCTCTCAGTTTAGGTCTCACCCTTTCAATCACTATTCAGGCAGAACTCTTTGAAATCAACAGGAGTTGTGTGTGAGTAATGATTGTTGGACAGCAGCTTTTGTAATTGTTTTCTCACTCTTTGAACTCAACACTTACCATTTTTTAAAAAAAATAAGTTTGGCAACTTAGGTTTATAGGGTTTTACTTTACTAAGACTGATCACATCCTAAGCTGCCTCCCACTAAAGCAAAAGGAGATGGAAAATTTAATTTGTTTTACTTGATGTTAGCTTGAGTCATAGTGACAGTCATTCTTCATGTTTGTCTTTGTGCCTTTTTCTGACAGCTGGGTAACCTTCAATTTAATTACTTCTGTTGTATACATATTTATCAAATACCACCTATGGAGAATATGTCAAATGAACTCAGCAGTCATGTCAAAATGACATCTTATCCTTTGACATTTTCTAATTAAGAAAAGGAAGTACACATTTTTAATATGAGATCATGGGAATTATGTAGTGATTAATTTAAAGTTTTAAAGTAAGCTAGAATGCTGAAATTTGTACAGGATGTATAGTGTGTAGTGCATTGCCTAATTTTTTACCTATTATACTGCAGTATAAGAACATAAATAGTGAAAATGAATGAACCCTAATCCTAGTACAACTGATTTTTTTCTGAAGAATGAAGAATAATAGTCAAATATCCTTAGCAGAAGTCTGCATGTGGTTAAATATTTCTACCCTTTTTATCCCTAGTCTTTCCAACATTTTTTTCCAATAACATTTTCTCTGTTTCATACTTTTCCCACCTCCCAGCCCCAACAGCCAGACTAAATCACTATAAGGTGGTTTAAGACACCAGAATAAAATCATGAATGGGGGGAGATGAGAGTCTTTTAATATAGAGTATTTTTATTCAGTGCTTTCAGATACTTGCACTCTTATTATCTTCTTGCTACAAATATAAATATAAAACACATTCACAAATATTCTTAAGAATCTCTGAAATTATTAAATAAAAATAAAGTTAATAGTATTCCCAGAATATAGAATACTGAAATAATTATCTTCAGTTGTGAGCAAATTGCTTATTCCATTTCCTCAATTATGAAATATGAACTTCTAATATTTCTTTTTATAGGAAGGAGATATAATGCATTTTCCTTATATTATTTCCTAAAGCGTTTAAAAAGTGGATGAATATGTTTATTTGAAGACGCCTTGCTTCGTGAGGTTTGATATTCCATGTAAACTGTATCATCTGCTCCAGACATGGAACTCATTGTGCCATAATGTCGGGATATCTAGAAAAGAACATAAAAATTAATTTTATTTACTTATTTAAAGTATTTATATAGCCACTCATCTTTCAACCAACTCTGGGCGGCTCCAATCAAAAATTAAAATACATATAAAAAGAATTAAAAGGCATATAAAAAGACATGTAGAATTTTAAATGACATTATACCTTCTTTAAATCTATAAATAAGACTATAGCCTTTTTCAGACAAAAAATCAAGTTGCACTGAGTATCTATATTTAAACAGCCACTCACAACTAAGTACTTTTGCATAAAACTCACATAGATAAAATGTGATTGGAGCACGGGCAGCTAGGATAAATCATAGGGTTTGAATAAAATATATTCCTAAACAACCAAATGATTTTAGTATAGACAACAAAACTTAAATGATGAAAATGGAAAAATTCCCTCAGTGCAAGAGAGGGCTAGTGATCTTACAAGCTATGGTATTATCTGTGACACTCTACAGAAGCAAAAGTTGGATTTTAAAAGAAACAGAAGAGTACTGACACTCTTGAACTTTGTGGTGTTGGAAAAGAATATCATAGGCTGCCAAGGAAACAAAGACATGGATAACTGAAGAAATCAATTCAGAGTTCTCACTTAAGGCACAAATGGCAAAACTCAAATTTTCATATTTTGGACACATTATGCAAAGACATCTAGAGAAGGCTGTAATGCTAAGGAAGGTGAAAGGAAAAAAAAGAGGATAATCACCATAAGGTTGACGGATTCAGTTAGGTTTGCCTAACCCTAACACTAACCCTCAGCCACTAAGTGAGGCAGTTAAGCAATTGCTCATGTGATTGCTTTGTTCAAGAACCACAAACCTGGCACTTCAGGTTGCAATCTCCCAGGTTGTTAA
The DNA here is from genome assembly GCF_001527695.2 of Protobothrops mucrosquamatus. NCBI lineage: Eukaryota > Metazoa > Chordata > Lepidosauria > Squamata > Viperidae > Protobothrops > Protobothrops mucrosquamatus. Next base: position 464,769 of record NW_015386330.1, on the reverse strand, counting down.
GGAGATCAAGGAAAAGAACTGTCTGTGGAAGGATTTTAGCTCTGCACTCAGTTGAGGCAGGTAATCCTCTCATTTTCAAATATTACTGCAGCCTGCCAAAGAATTTTCCCTCCCCTCCATGCACAAGGGAAATCCTTCAGTGAGCTGCAGAAATAGAACTGAAATCCTGAAGATTTTAGCTTCTTTCCTGCAGCCCATGGAATTATTTCAACTCCCCTCTATCGCCTCTGCTTGTAACCTTCCTTGCTAGTTTCCCCCATTGGCTTTCTGGGGAAGCAGGCAAGGAAGGCTGCAAGTAGCATTCACATGATTATGGGGCACGTGGCAACCAGTTGTAAATGTGAGCCTGTGGCCAAGCACCTAAAATGCAGTCATTTAATCACCTGGGGGTGGGGGAGACATTTTACAATCTCCAGAAGCGCTATCATAAGTCAAGGACTACCTGTACAGAGGTGTTGGGTACACTGTTGGAAAACATGAAAGACCATGGGGATTAATACTATTGTAGCAGACAGGGAAAAGTCCTAGGCTATAAGCCAAAACATTCCCTTGAGTGATAAATGTAAAATTGTAAAAAATTATTGGAACACTATATTTCATTTTCCTTTTATATAAAATGTTCTCAATTATGTGATTTAAATGGCGCCCAATTTACAAAATTGACTCTGGGGTCTTGACATAATAATAACTACTTGCCTGAGATGACTTTGAGCCATATTCTCCTGCAACCACCTCTTCTTCAGCATCCAGATCAGAGGCTTGTAAAACTTTTTGGAGGAGCTGCTGCTGTTCTTCTTTGGATGAAAACATAAGTTCTTCCTCTTCCATACCTGCAAGTTTAGTAATTACCTGGAAACAGGAAGAGACACAGTATTATTCCATTCTATTCTTTACCATTATTACCATCTCAAGGGCAAAGTGCCTATGCTGAGTCTTATTTGGGAAATTTTAAAAGTTGAGAAAGATTTTAATGGGAAACTAGCTGATATTGCATATGCTTCTAGGACATGGCTCATACTATCAGTTTTTCAAATGCTGCAGCACGCTAGTCATTTTGTTATTTTTTTTCCTTGATTTTATTGTCACATTATTTCATTGATAAAAAAATGTAGTGACAGTGTAGTCTTTCATTTTTTCCTTCATCATCTTCTATGACAACCAGATTTTATGGATTTATGGACAACCTAAGTGCCTTTCTGCAAGTAAATTTAAGTGTGAAAAGAAGATTTACCCCTATGATGACCATTTCTTATTTGCTTATGGGAACGCATATTATCAGTTCTTGTACATACTGCCATCATATTCTGAAAAAGGTAGAAGATCATATATTATATCAGGATGTTACTCTGGGAAAATCCCTTCACCAGTGGATCATTGATTCAAGGAATTGTAAAATGCCCATGATCGAACATGCATAAATAAAATAAATTTATCAGCAAACTTTCTTCCTATTGGTGTTTTATAATTTAATTTAAAGTTTTCACACAGTTAAGCACACATCTCAATAAGCATCTACTAAGGAGCATCATGATTTTTAGAAGCAGATGATATAATGGCAACACTAATGATGAAAAAAGTATTCAATATGTTGATGTCACTGACAGTATATTATATCATTATAATTCCAATCTAATTTTTGAACAGAAATCTAAAAATTAAAAATAATCAAAGATTCTATTTTTCACCATAATACAATTTTTATCAGAGCATGTCTAGTTTTACAGACAGTAAAAATTTGGCATCTAATGAAGTGACCTATAGCTCAAAAGAACATTTTCTTTTAATATTTGTTAGTTGAAAAGATGGTACAGACTTCCAATTTTCGGTATGATAATAGTAACTATGCATAAAATAAATCTGAACTGTCTGGGTACTTCACCAGATACAAAGTTATAAATAGGGTCCTAATAGAAACCACAAGAGTGCTTTATACTTTTCCACAGGAGTATAAGCTTAGCATCTTAACAGCATCTTTTTTTTTTTGCATTTACACTAAAAAACAGCTGTTGTGAAGATATTAAAACACACTAAATTTAGTGCTCTTTGGAGTTTAGGGACAGTGTTTTGATTTAATTATCTTACCAACTAAAAAAGGAGGTATGAGCACTCCAAAACACAGTGTTATACTAAGAATCTAAGTGGAATCTAAATATGCAGCCCTTCTGTATTACCTCCTTATTTGGATCAAACTCCTAAAAATTTTCAGAACTATAACATAAAAGAACAAACTAGTAAGGTGTATCTCTTAATTCTTTTGCTACAAGAATATTTCTTAATACAGCTAAAGAATTTTGGTATATAAATATAAGTAGCCTTCGACTTACGACCACAGTTGAGCCCAAAATTTCTGTTAAGTGAGACATTTGTTAGGTGAGTTTTGCCCCATTTGATGACCTTTTTTGCCACAGTTGTTAAGTGAATCACTGCAGTTAATAAGTTAGTAACCCAATTGTTAAGTGAATCTGTATGTTGATGACTTCCAACTCTATATTTCCACTCTTGGTGGTCCAAGTGATGCTGTGGCCACCCTCTCATGGTTCCTTGAGGCTGTGGGGGCCTGGATGGGGAAATATCAGGCTTCCACTGAACCCTGGTAAGATCGAATGGCTTTGGGTACACAGGACTCGGCGATCCAGGACTTTGTCATCTTTAACTCTGGATAGGGCGGCATTGCCCAAAGAAAGTCCTGGTCCGCAACTTGGGGGTTCTCCTGGACTTGCAAATCCTGTTCAAGGAACAGGTAGCAGTTGCGACTAGGACAGCCTTTGCACAACTTCATGTTGTGCACCAGTTGTGGCCTTTCCTAGACCAGGATTCCCTGTGCTCAATTGTTTAGTCCCTAGTTATCTCACAGCTGATTATAAAACACTAGACTTGGGGCTACCCTGGAAGAGCATTTGGAAGCTATAGCTGGTGCAAAGTACAGCAGCACGGGTAGTTTTGGGCCCCCCAAGAATGGCCGCTGTAACACCACTGCTCCGCAAGCTGCATTGGTTACCAGTCTGCTTCCAGGTGTAATTCAAGGTATTGGTGATCACTGTTAAAGCCCTTCATGACATGGGTCCAGGTTACTTGAGGGATCGTCTCACCCCCTGCGATTGGCCCGTACCACTCGTGCCAGAGGACGCCTGCTGCGGGTCCAGTCAGCACGAGGATTCCGGCTGGTGGGGTCCAGGAGGGCTTTCTCTGCTGTTGCTCCTGCCCTCTAGAACATCTTGCCCCTTCCCAATATGAGGTTGACACCAACCCTCCTATCTTTTCGTAAGAGCCTAAAGATGTGGCTCTGCCAGTTGGCTTGGGCCCCAATGGGGGAACACTGCAATGGAGTTATTGACTGAGTAATTACAGATCCCCTTTCCCTCCCACTCTGCCCCTGCCCTCCCCGTATCCTTGGTTTTAATATCTGATTTTAACTCATTATGTTTTAATGGTATATGTAACTGTAAGCTGCCCAGAGATACCCTGTAGTAAGATGGAGGGGGGGAATACATATTTATTATTTATACATAAATAATAAATATGGCTTCCCCATTGACTTTGCTTGTGAGAAGGTTGCAAAAGATGACCTTGGGACCCAGCAACGGTCATAAATATGAATCAGTTGCCAAACATCTCAATTTTGATCACATCTTCATGGAGCTGCTATAAAGGTCTGTGAAAAACGGTCATAAGTCACATTTTTCAGTGCCGTTGTAACTTTGAACAGTCACTAAATGAACCATTGTAAATTGAGAACTACCGGTATACAATTTGTCCAGTAGGCAGAAACATAATTACAATGCAACAGCTAATTCACTTAAAATAAAGTTAAAATAGACTGGTTTTCTGCCATTACAATATAATAAAAATATTGGACCTCTGGTGGCACAGTGGTTAGACTGCAGTACTCTCTAACTCTGCCCACAGTGTGCAGTTTGAACATCTGAACATTAGAACTTATGATTAAAGCCTGTTCTGTGTTCTCAATTCTGCAAATTACACATAACAGAATTACCTTAAAGCTATAGCCTTGATCTACTAGAAACCTTTGACGTTTTGTAGAATATGCCATTTCTTGAGTGTCCTGAGAGACCAAAGAATAAAAAAAGGCATTGTATTCCTCTGCAATCATTCCTGAAGGGAAAAAAAATAGTAATGGAAGATTAAGCTCACATCAAAGCAAGTCAAAACCTTAAAGAAAAACAAAGTTTTGTTGGTTTTCTCTTGTCTGCAAAAGTTTCTTCCTACCATTCGTAATTAAGTATACAGATAACAATATTTCTGCCAAATTTAAATTTACAGATTAGCAAAAGAAAAGAAAACCTCAAACTTTTCTCAGCTGAAAAATCATGATTTCTTCCAGGAAATTTCTAGTAAGTGTTTTTTTCCCCAGTTAATGGAAAATCCCCCTAATTTGGCACATAGCCTATAGCAGAGTGTATTACAGCAATTTTGCCCTCTGAAGAGGAGCAAGTCTTCACCCTGAGTAGAAAATCCTATCCTTTCTCTGGTAAAAAGGATATACTTTCAAACAAAGCATTTTTCACTCCCACTCCCTTCAATTTTTTTTTTTAAAGAAATGTATGGTGACCATCTGAATCCTGGATGCTTCCTTGAAAATAAAAAATGATATAGAAAATGTTATCTTGCTTTTTTACATTAAAAGAATGTTTTAAAATTACAGAAAGTTAGATGGAAAAGGAAGCGCCCAAGATAGCAAACCAGGTATCTACATATAAAACAGACACCCACGTGTCAAATTGGGAGGCCCATTTTTTTAAAAAAAGTATGTAATTTATCAAATATAGTTTGCTAGCATCATTTTAATGTTCTTAGTTTGGAAACTTGTGGAATACAAAAAATGCATTTTATAAATTCTAGTAATTTTTTACAACAATTATCCTTTGTTGTAATTCAGCTGGTCACAGAGGCTTAGTTTTGGATCTAAAGGAAGGAGTACTTTGCGCTAAAACACCTGGGAATCCTTTAGCAAACATTCAGCCAGAAAGCGCTTATATGCATTAGTCTTAAAAACACACCTCATACTCACGTCAGATGTCATTATTGCTAACTTTATACTTTGGCTGGTCAAGCTGCTAATGGAATACCTCAATCAGTCTGTTTCCTTTGGGGTAGTGTGGCATGAAAAAATACTTCTCCAAGCCCTAATCCCATTGTAAAACAATACCACAGTGGTACAAAGCTGTTCAATCAGAATAACAAAAGTCTCTTTAACCCAAGATCTACTAAATTGTCTCTTTAAAAAACTAAAAATATTAAGTTTTGGGAGGAATGATTAGGCAGGAAAGAGAAAAGGAAAGATGACCCCCTATTGAAGTACTTTTAATAATTTTGAATTTTGTCATAACCTGTGACCTTGAGCTGACGAGTGACAAAACAGGACAATAGCAAACTGTATGTGCTTAGTCAGCTAAATAACATATTGCTTTCACGCTTCGGTGTTCCATTAAAATCACAGAATATTGCAACACAAGACTCCATTTACCTTTTTTGGCTCTTAAGACTCGACCCAGTCTCTGAGCCTCCTGTCTTCGAGAGCCCCCATGAGATGAAATTTGAATGAGAACATTGGCTTCCGGCAGATCAAAAGATGTATCACCAACCTGTAATGCATAAGCACCTTTTAGGAAACAAACTATATTCTCATATTAATGTAGATAACCAAATCTTAGTAAGACATATTAGCTTGTGGCCAACAATGAAAAACACATGAATATGAAAAAAAAGTAAAAAATAATTTACAGATTGTTCAAAAGGAGTGCTGAACCACTCTAATTTAGTCCAATACCAAGCAGAGAAGAATCCATTACCTTGGAGATAAAGATGGTATTGATTTTGGGATTGTGTTTGAAATTCTGCAGTATTTGCATCCTCTCCCCCTGTGCTGTAGGCCCATAAATATAAGGTCTAAAAGAGACAATATGCATACATAGAAAGGATCAAATAGTTATATTTTACTTCCTGGATTCAGATACGTCATACAATCTAGTATGAATATATTATGATTAAGATGAAAAAAAGCACAGCAATATGCTTTCACTATGTAATTAAGTTATACTTTTATAAAAGAACTTTCCTTTTTTTGTAGCATTTTTTTTTCTTGTTTATTTTTAGTTCACTGGATTGCGTTCGGAGTCATTTGGAGACAAATTCATTCTGTCAGACACCCCTCCCGCCACAGAAATAAATCCTGACAGTTGTAAAATGTTATGTGCTTGATGTGTGCCTCATGATTCAACAGATCAGTGGGTGGAATATATCTACTAATCCTACATGAAAGGAGAGAAGCAGCTGTTAAAATAAAAAAGGTATTTTCTTCAGCTGAACCAATGAACTTGTACTTAACAGCTGTGTTCTTCTTTCCCCTTTCCACTTATATCTGATCACATCTAAATTGCATTTTGAATTAAATTATTCTGGTCTGAAAATAGTTCCCTGGGAGCTACAATGAAAATTAACAGTCAACATATATTTTGTGACAAAGTAAACAGATGCTGCCAGAGCATGGTGGAAGTATTCCATCTAAGATACAATCTAAGGTGTCTGCTAAGTTCATATGCCATATTTAAATAAAATAAAAAGCTAACACAATTCAAATTAAGCATCATGTTTAAAAAAACATGCATGAAATTTGAAATATATACCTAATATCCAATAGAAGAGAAAGAAAGAAAGAAAGAAAAAAAGAAAGAAAGAAAGAAAGAAAGAAAAAAGGAAAGGAAAGGAAAGGAAAGGAAAGAAGGAAAGAAGGAAGGAAGGAAGGAAGGAAGGAAGGAAGGAAGGAAGGAAGGAAGGAAGGAAGGAAGGAAGGAAGGAAGGGCTTAATATACATGAATATAAACTTGAAAATTAATCACAAACTGAGAACTGATGGTTTCTCTGAAGTTTCCATGGACCAAGTAAATATGCTACAGTATTAATGAAATAATTTAAAATATCCTCAAAGAAGGCTCTGAAAATTATTCCATATGACAAAACCACCTTGGGGAAACTTAGGTTCAAATTTTAGCTGACTGATAGAAGTTCACTAACTGAATTTGGGTTGGTGATTCTTTTTCATCCCAACCCACTTCACATAGATATTGTTGCATAAAAATTTGGAGGAGAAAACTGATAGGGGAAATATATATGCTGCCTCTGGTACTGGAAGAAACAGAAAATAAATCTAACAAGTAACAACCAAAATGCTCAAGCTACAACAGCAACTACTATTTAAAAGAAACCAAAAAAGGCTGAAACACATCACTACGTAAAACAATCACACTGCAGCATTTTTCCTTCAAGTTTCTGTCTTGAATTTAAATTCTGCCTCTGATACTAGACTTGAACAATTTGTTTAAATACTGCTTCTGCAAGCTATCCTGACAGTGAAGGTACCTTACTTTTCTGCTGCAGAGGTTTTTCAAATGATAATTAGTTAAACTGAATATGTAGCATTGATCTTTAGAGTGCTGGAAAACGCATGGCAAATTGTGACCAGCACTGATGATGTTACCTAGTTTGGGTAACGAAATGTCTGCAGGAAAACAAGTAAGCTCGGGGAGCACCAAGGACGCCTCACATGGCAAATTATTGTTATCAACTATATGCTTTTTTGTATACAGGAAACAGATGGATAACCGTGAACATATTATTTAATGTTCTTCTCAATCAGAAAATAATTTTTTTGTTCTTCAGTCACTAAGTCATGTTCGACTCTTTGTGTTCTCATGGGCAATAGCATGCCCTGTCCTCCACTATCTCCTGCAGTGGGCCCAAATTCTTGTTCACTGCGTTGATACTATCTAATAATCTCATCCTGTGCTGTCCCCTCATACAACAGCAAAACTAAGAGACTCTTAAAAGTCTTATTCATATTGCAGTGTTTTAAGTTATTCTCCCTATTTTATCAAATAATTACAATGTAACTGCCCTTTGAATTTAGATTACATTATCATAAAGCAGCTTTAGGGAACCTTTCATAAATTTCTCAATAGCAAAATATTCTTACTGCATATACGTTGTTCCTTTACAGAGATGCAAAGATATTATACATTACAATTTTGAGATGGATGGATCCCTTAGCTGTGACCTCTGGAGACCTTCCAATAGTAGCTATAGAATTCTCATTACTTATTGGCAAGGCTTTTTTTGTCATAGAACACCTAGAACCCTCAAGGCCGTGGAAAAAACCTACCTTGGAACATCCCATCCGTTCCAGGATTGTATGACATGTGTAAGTTCCAGCACCTTTTTTTTTTTTTTTTACAAAAAAAGCACTGCTTATTGGGATAAAAGAGGAAAGTACCTGAGGAATGATGTAGCTTTAAGATAACTGTAATCAAATTCAATTAAATATAGATTTGTCCTGACAATGCCCAATTATTGCCCCTTTCTGAAATGCAATCCTCAACACTTCAAAGGCCCAGGATATCCTCTGCTTGCCAATAATTATGCATTTGTAGTCGTAACTGTACATGTAGTAAAATAGATTGTACTGTAACTTATTCATCAAGGATTCTAACTTCAGAAATCTTTTTGTCCCTGGTTGATAATTAACTCCTGTAATTTCATGCAAATGAATATATAATAAGAAAAAAGTAATACTGCTGATTTTAAGGATTTAATATGCAAAGTCACCAACCTGGAAGAAGTCTTTTTTTGCTTCTGACATTTATTAAACACACAAATATCTGTAATTCATGAATACTTACTTGCCCAATCTAACAGCATACTCCTTCAAAGCAAACACATTGTCAGCAAAGACGATGATCTTATCATTCCTTCGTTCGTGGAATTTAATCAGGAACTGGCAAGCTCTAAATTTGTTTGGGTTCATAGTATAGAGCAATATCCGCTTCTTTGTTTTAATAGCTACGTATTCTCTGTAGAATTCAGGAGACATTGGACACCAAACCTACAATTATATCCAATAAAGTACAAACTTTAGTAAGAATAGCTCAATAAGAGTTTACAACAGAAATGTGACAAGGATAAAAGATTACACTGTATGATAAAAAGAAAAAAAGGATTTACGCTAGCAGGAAAGATAAGGCAGGGACAGATATTTGTAGCCATTTAAAAAAAAAATCTGATTATTTAAAACTCCATAAAGAACTATTAACAACTTCTGATTCTATCCCTAGCAGCAATTGACTAAAGAGAAGTCATTTCTCTTCCCTGTTGAAGATTTTTCCCTCAGAGAGAAGACTCAGGAAAAGTGTGAGTTATGGTAAGGAGCTACAAATAGTGAACAAGAAGACTGAAATCATAAATAATAAAAAAAAGAGGCAGATCAAACCAGGATCTCTAAAACAAGGCACATACAGAAATTTTACTTCCAGTATGAAATGGTCCAGAGTTTTACATCCCAATTTTAAATCAGCTGAGGAAAAATATTGCTGCTGGAGAACGTATTTGTTGGAGTCACTGTAGCACAGCTAGCACTGAACAAAACATTCCTTACCTCAGCACACTGGACTTTAGCAATATAACCACTGTTTTGCAATTCCATCCAGTTGGCTTCATAGAGTTTAGGCCCAATCAGGAAATTCAGGTCTACAATTTTGTCATCTTCTCGGACAAGAGTGGCTGTTAATCCAAGCTTGCAATGGGCCTGAACAATAGTGAGCACACGCCTGAACATTTTTGCTGAAAGAATTGGGCAAAAACCAATGAGATCCTGTCTGAGGAGTATTTAAAAAATATAGCACCATCTTAATTTTTCATGCCATAAGTGATATTAAATGAGAATCACACTGAATTGGAATCCTATGTTAAAATTAGATGTGTTTAGTTGATTTCCATGCACGTATCTACATGATCAGTTTTGTAACAACTTAACATTATTCCTTATCCAATTCATTTCACAAATTTCGCCCAATATCTGTATGACAAAGTCGCGCGGATCCGGGAAGGCTTAGACTCCGACTGGTTGGCCCAGGGGGAGGAGATAGAAGCAGGTCTTGAGATGGTTGTATGGGAGGAGTTTGACTCTGTGGCTCCCGAGGACGTGGACAGGGTCTTGGGGAGGCTTAATGCAACCACATGTTTGTTGGATCCGTGTCCCTCNAGGCAGGACTGGCCTAGGGGGTATTTTAATTGGTTTTAACAAAATTTTAATAGAGCGGCCAATTCAAATATTTATTTTTAATTATTTTAGATTTGTATTTGGTATTTATGTGGGATTGTTTTAAACTGGCTGTAAGCCGCCCTGAGTCCTCCGGGAGAAGGGCGGGGTATAAATGAAATAAATAAATAAATAAATAAATTATTGCCCCTTTCTGAAATGCAATCCTCAAAACTTCAAAGGCCCAGGATATCCTCTGCTTGCCAATAATTATGCATTTGTAGTCGTAACTGTACATGTAGTAAAATAGATTGTACTGTAACTTATTCATCAAGGATTCTAACTTCAGAAATCTTTTTGTCCCTGGTTGATAATTAACTCCTGTAATTTCATGCAAATGAATATATAATAAGAAAAAAGTAATACTGCTGATTTTAAGGATTTAATATGCAAAGTCACCAACCTGGAAGAAGTCTTTTTTGCTTCTGACATTTATTAAACACACAAATATCTGTAATTCATGAATACTTACTTGCCCAATCTAACAGCATACTCCTTCAAAGCAAACACATTGTCAGCAAAGACGATGATCTTATCATTCCTTCGTTCGTGGAATTTAATCAGGAACTGGCAAGCTCTAAATTTGTTTGGGTTCATAGTATAGAGCAATATCCGCTTCTTTGTTTTAATAGCTACGTATTCTCTGTAGAATTCAGGAGACATTGGACACCAAACCTACAATTATATCCAATAAAGTACAAACTTTAGTAAGAATAGCTCAATAAGAGTTTACAACAGAAATGTGACAAGGATAAAAGATTACACCGTATGATAAAAAGAAAAAAAGTATTTACGCTAGCAGGAAAGATAAGGCAGGGACAGATATTTGTAGCCATTTTAAAAAAAAATTCTGATTATTTAAAACTCCATAAAGAACTATTAACAACTTTCGATTCTATCCCTAGCAGCAATTGACTAAAGAGAAGCCATTTCTCTTCCCTGCTGAAGATTTTTCCCTCAGAGAGAAGACTCGGGAAAAGTGTGAGTTATGGTAAGGAGCTACAAATAGTGAACAAGAAGACTGAAATCATAAATAATAAAAAAAAGAGGCAGATCAAGCCAGGATCTCTAAAACAAGGCACATACAGAAATTGTACTTCCAGTATGAAATGGTCCAGAGTTTTACATCCCAATTTTAAATCAGCTGAGGAAAAATATTGCTGCTGGAGAACGTATTTGTTGGAGTCACTGTAGCACAGCTAGCACTGAACAAAACATTCCTTACCTCAGCACACTGGACTTTAGCAATATAACCACTGTTTTGCAATTCCATCCAATTGGCTTCATAGAGTTTAGGCCCAATCAGGAAATTCAGGTCTACAATTTTGTCATCTTCTCGGACAAGAGTGGCTGTTAATCCAAGCTTGCAATGGGCCTGAACAATAGTGAGCACACGCCTGAACATTTTTGCTGAAAGAATTGGGCAAAAACCAGTGAGATCCTGTCTGAGGAGTATTTAAAAAATATAGCACCATCTTAATTTTTCATGCCATAAGTGATATTAAATGAGAATCACACTGAATTGGAATCCTATGTTAAAATTAGATATGTTTAGTTGATTTCCATGCATATATCTACATGATCAGTTTTGTAACAACTTAACATTATTCCTTATCCAATTCATTTCACAAATTAAATCTACAGAAAATTAAATAGTATCAATTCGGGCAAATCATTGCTGAGTTGGCTAATATCTAAATCCAAAAGCCATGCATTAGTGGATTTTTAAAAAAAAATTCCACCAACAAATAAAAAAACCGCAGCAATTATCATTAAACTATAAGTACAATAAAAGGTGTATCTTTGATGTTTAAAAATGTATCGAACTGCAGCATTCATGCTAATGTTATTGTTTCATTTTACATATATTAGATTCATTATAAAGGTATACTACTTTTTACAAAGCAGTATCGTCAACGTATTGCAGAATAATCCGGGTTCCTATAATTCAGTAATGAAACCTGGGCTGGGGCAAAACAATAGCCAGGTATTGGGGCTTTACCAGGTATGGTATGCACTTCATCGAGGATCATCAGACCCCATTCTTGGCTCTTCAACCATTCCATCACTCTCTCTGCCTCCCATGACCTCTTTGTTGTGTGTCCCAACATGGAGTAGGTGCTGATAGCTATAGAACAGCCAATTGGTTTGTCTTTGGCATCAGAAGTAAATCGGCAGATTTGGCTATCATCAATGGTAGACCACATCTTGAACTGGGCTTTCCACTGCTCCACTGAGACAGCAGAATTACCCAATACCAGGCACCGCTTACGAACAGTGCAAGCAGCTGTTACACCTACAAGTGACTTGCCAGCACCTAAAGTGAATGAAACAAAAATTTGTCAAAGCTTTGCATGGAATGTACTACTATTCGGAGAATAAATAATACTGAGCCAGATATGTCCCACTTAAAAGAGCTCTGAAAGCTCTAACCTAGTCCCTATCAAAAAAAAAAAAAAGATACCAACATGGTCTGAAAGTAACTCATGCCACTCTGTTGCTGAAACCAATTATAAACTATGTATAAATTGTACAGAAATCAGATAAGAATTCTGTATGAGATGCTCAGAGATATTGAAATGAGTAGTGTGCAAGAGGAAGAAATAGATAACAAATATGGACATCCCATGAAACAAATGCTATTTTTACTAGTATTATCTCAGAATCTAATCTCAATCAGGTAATGCTAAAGAATATTCCGTTTCAACAGAATCCACTCACCACAAGGCAAGACGATAACCCCAGATCTAGCACGACCATTCCCAAACATTTTTCTCAAACTCTTCTCCTGGTATGGTCGGAGAACAGCTGTGGGTTTCAAGTCTATGTTAATATCTGGATTCACAGAATCATTTCTGAAATCATATTCAGCAAGCAGAGGGTACTCCAGCTGAATGCAACGCTTCTGAAGCTCTTCAATCATTTCCTAGAAATGGAAACAAAAAGGTTAGGAGGGTCTTTTACAGTTCTTCTATTCAGTTACTCATTTAAAGCTATGGGAAAGTGCTTAAAATTTTCCATAAAGTTTGAGATGTCAGATTGCGCTTGCACTCTCTCTCTAAAACAATGGTTCTCAACCTTTTTAATGCCACAACCCCCAACCGGTCGTAAGTCGAGGACTAAACCAGTCGTAAGTCAAGGACTAAACCGGTCGTAAGTCGAGGACTAAACCGGTTGTAAGACGAGGACTACCCAACCGGTCGTAAGTCGAGGACTTTCCCTGCCCGGGAGCGCTGCGCATGCTTGGTTCCGCCCCCTGCGCCGGCCGAGGCGTAGCTGGCAAGCGGCAGAGACGGAGCAGGCCGACCACCAGCTGGCCCAGCCCAAGGGAGGTAAGGCACCCGCCGGAAAAGGGGGAAAAATGGCGTACAAAAAAATGGCGGACAGCCTTGCTTGGCGACCCCCGTGAAATGGTCGATCGACCCCAAATGGGGTCGCGACCCATTTAGGAGATGTCAATGTTCTTTTGGTTACAAGGGCTTCGGGTGTGGGTGTGTCGATTAATGAAACGTTCAGAAACCAACCCACAAGCTCGGAGAACAAATCTTTACCCTCATCCTACACCCGAGCTACAGATATTCACCACTATTGCAAACTTTGTCTTTTATAGACTGCAGTTGTGAGCCTAATTCAAATCCCTAACTTCCAGCTGCTTGACTCACAAGTTGACCACAAAAACCTCAGTTCCTGCTATCTACCGACAAGGAGCAATTGGAGAAGTACAGGTGAGCAATCTCATGGTCTTTCCTTGTCTGGAGACTGCCAATCTCTGCCAAAAAGCAATCCACACTCCTTTAGGGATAACTAGTTTGCCATGGAACTACCACAGAAACTAGAGTGTTTTGGATCGATTCCTTTAATGGACATATGTTGCAGTTATACAACACTACTAAAACAGGTTTCGCTGTAGCCTGAAATGCAAATTTAAAGGAGGACTAGGCAAAGAGACACAAAAGTATTTAAGGGGGAAAAAAAGATTTAAATTATCGGACATCTCATCGCATCAAAAATAAGATATTATTTTATAAGTAGTTCATATTCCATATGCTTCTATAAGAATAGTAAGGTATAAGTAAATTCATGTATTTACCTGCTTCACTTCAAAAGACACAGTTTGAGTTTCCTCTTCCTCTTCTTCATCTTTGTCCATTTGTTCATAAAATTCAAATAAGTCAGCAGGGACATCTGGTTTATTCTGACCGTCTGGCCCTTGAGAAGTTGATGGCCCACTATTTTCACCAGACTTTGAAATCTAAAATACATAAGATTTCTCAACTGAGCAGAGAAAAATGAAGCCAGATAGAGGCTCATTTTATCACTGGGATAGGCAAAGAACATTTAAAGAATGTATGAAAGCAGACTGTACAGATACAATAAACTGTAAATAAATCAACCCTTCCCTAAGAATTAATAGTGATGACAACAGGCACAAAAATATGTGGCATATTCACCCTACTGAAAAGGAATTCTTATAAAGAGAAATCAGATTTGACATAATTGTTCAACTATAGTTACAGAATAAAGCAAATGGCTCCCACACACTATATAAAGTGTGTGGGCCATAATCTCAACCTACTGCAGATTTGCTCTTGAATGTTTCAGTTATGAGTTCAGTTTCTTCCCCCTCTGCATTTCTCAGGCGACACTCCCTAATAACTTGGTCTTGAAGAAGTTGCTGAATGACTTCAGGGTGGGTGCTTTCTACAAAATACCTAGCAAGTATTAAAAAAAGGGGGGGAAGGGAGAAAAAAATTATACAAATAATTCCACAAATGTTATAACTTTTTACCATTTTAACATCTTCTTCTATAGAAACATGTGCGGGTTTTTAAATTTTCTTCAGGTAATGTGCTATTCAATTGGAGAAACACAAAGAATTTATACCTGACTATGTCCTTAAAGAGACAATGACCACATTTGTACATAAGAAACCACTAATCTTGGGTTAACAAGTCACAATTTGAAAGAACATACACTGGTTAGCTTGGGTTATTCTGTTATTTGAATTTGGGTGTTTGCTGCATTTTAATTTTAGTTCCTTTGTTTTTTCTGCAGAGACATTACATATTTATTTGTTTGAACCCATCTGATTTTGTTTTATTCCTGTTGACACTGGCCATCAAAAAGTCGCTCTTATTTTTAACGTTATAATTGTATATATTTCTGATTCAATCATATTTTCTTCAAATACCTTATGAAAAACCAAATTTGTTAACTGAGATAGCATCAAAGCCAAAACTAATACCAGAACATACAAATGAAAATGTCATATTCCATAACTCAGAAAACACATCATGCAAGTAACTTTTTACCTGTTATGCTTCAGGACCAGCTTCACCTTTCCATAACTAACAGTACATAGCTACAAGACAATAATATTAATTAGAAATAGATGAATAACATTTATTTGTATTACACATAAAATTAAGTGACTACAGTAAACTTTCATCAAATTATTCCATAAGAAAGGGAAATCAAAACTAAATGTTTGGCTGCAATTCATAAGAAAAATTGCCTTGAATATTAATTTGGACCATATGATTTCATATGCCTTCTCCCAACTTAGCACTCTTCAGATGCATTACACCAAAATGTTTATCACCCAGATGGGGACAATTAATAATAATAATAATGATGATGATGATAAAGTTGGAAGGGACCTTGGAGGTCATCTAGTCCAACTCTACTACTTCTGCTCTACTACTTCTGGAGATCCAAAGGTTGGGAATGGCTGATTTAGCAAAACTCATCATAACAACTTTCTGAAGCAGGTTTTGCCACTTGTGCCCATATTTTAACATCTACTAACAAAGTGTGTGCTCTTCTAAAGAGACAAAAAAAAAATATTAGGGAGGTCATAAATGGCCAAAAGTTTGCTTTCATAATATGATTACTGTATTCTTGTAAAATCCTGGCCGAGTTCCATAACAGCAAGTGGGAGCATTGGTTTATTACCATGAAAAAAACAAGCCATTTCTGTCACTTATACCTATCTTGAATCAACCTTTCTCTACTTGCATCCCAGTTTTTTGTCTTCCTTAATTATGCTGAAGTAAACAATCAAATGTAAATACTAAAGTATATGGCATATTTCTTTCATTTGATTTCCAAAATAATTCTTGCCATGAAGCTCTGTACCAAAGCCAAACACAAGAGAAGATGCAGTATCTCTTGAGATGATTTATTCCCCCCCCCCCAGCATCCAGCCCTTTGTATCTGGAACATGCAATTAGATAATGAATGACAGTGTACCTTAATAAACTGAATGATCCCATCAGGCACACCAGTCTTACTCAGTTTTTGTAGATATTCAGTGATATCGCTGGTTTGCAAACCCACACTGACAGCAGCATACAGGGAGTAAGCAGTCAGTTTATATTCATGGACATGGGTAGGTCGGCAAACTGGCTCAGCAATGGCCACAAGAAAATCCTGGGCATACTTGTACACAGGTGAAAAGGCTTCTAAGAAAATATGGCCATCAGGAGCCTAGAGAATAGACAAAAACTTTGAAGATGACCAAAATAACTACATGTACCAAA
>NW_015386330.1:409147-446445 GCF_001527695.2 Protobothrops mucrosquamatus | reverse complement strand
TCACAGTTCAATTTAAGTTGCAGCAGTGGCAGCGGCTTCTAGCTTCGCCGAAGCGAAGGCGTCCTGGATCGCGGAGAAGCCTCGGGGCTCCGGAGGAGTTCTCACCTACATCGTCCACATGGGACGACTCGGGAACTCAACTCCTACCCCGGGCAGCTCACCTATCCCCTTATGCCCAGGGGAAAGGTATCAAGCCGTTCTACAGCTGATGCTAGCTGTCAAAACGGCTTTTACGCTGAAACAGGCGGGAGGCAGCAAACAGCTGCTTCCAACGAGGTCGCCTGCCACCGGAAGTCCCCAGCATCTCTCATTATTGACTATGCTGGCTGAAGTGGCATGGACTGCAGGTTCTTAAACTGAGTCATTAAAAAGACACTCTGAACATAAATGACATCTCCAAACCATCTGAAGAGGAGAGTGATATTTCTCACAAGACTACTCAAAGAATGAATAAAAAGTTTGATATAACATCGTAGAAAATTCATCCATAGAGCAAAAGTATTCTTTCTGCTTACATGGGTGACTTTTTGAAATTAATTCTCTCTCTCTACACACCAATCACAATTACACAAAAATTAGGTACCTTATAATAAAAGGGCCTAACATACAACAAACATTCCTTCCAGCTCCTTTAAAATAGATGAATATGTATAATGTGAAATGCAGAGAGAACTTGGGTCTCATTGTCACATGAATCAAATAGGTATGGAGATACTATTTATAGGATCACATTTAGAAGCTAGCAGGTAGGAAACAATAAGCTATATATTTTCTTTTTTTTGAACAAAACTTTTTTTGAAAAGCAATGCATCTAAAAGGACTTACCACCCACAATGGGCGTGAGGAATGATCAGCTTTGAGTGGCATCTGGTTCCTGTAGTCTTTTGCACCATATTCATCAACTTTGGTCCCAGAATCTTCCACTTGCTTCCCTGCAGCTGATGGAACTGCTTCTTGGGACTCTTTGCCTGTAAGGTCATATTCTTCTTCCTCTTCCTCCTCATAGTGGCGTTTTTTCGATTTCTTCTTATCTGGAAAACCAACCGTAGTTAAACACACATGCAGTTGCACAACTGTTTTCCCTTCAGCCAAATGACAACACAAATGGAGCTATTTCCTGATGCAAAACTTTGAGGGAACCATGAATGTCAGCATGGTGTACTGGCTTCAGAAGTAGCTGTTCTTGTATACAGATAGGGATCACTTAAGGTGAACCAGGCTGGGAAGGATTGCTTTAGCTGTTCCAAGGCTTCTTCCCACTTCCTAGTTAATATTCAAGGACAAAACATACAGCTATACAAATTATTACCAGCTTTCCTTTAGATTCAATTAAAGTTAGGCTTATTAACTCCGAGAATGTTTTTCTCTAAACAAGAGAAAATAAAAACGTCACAAGAGATACTGCATCGTAAATCTCATTCAAGGACTTGCCATAATTCAGAGAGCATATGAAGATTTTTCCATGGGAAAGTGTATACGTACAAAATGGCTTATACTGGGTTATAGCAAAAAAAAAGGGGGGGGAGAGATGAGTGTGCAAAAACAATGTCTCGCTTTAAAGAGAGAACAAGTCGAGTACGTGAAGCACCGATTTATCTCAAACAAGGACATGCTGTTTAGTCGCCAAATGCATCACCGCTGCAAAGCTGCGCGTACGTTTTGTAAGAATAAGAGAACCGGCATTTGGTTCGCGAGGAAGACTACGAGGGAAACCCAACGGCGCCAGCTCTTGAAGGACTTCCCCGTCGAAGAAGCAACGCCCCGAAGACGAGCCTGGCTCCCCGAACACAGAAGCGAAACAGCTTCCAATTCTAAGGTGACAAAGCCGAAGGGCGTCCCAGGAAAGCGCCGACGGCTTACCTCGCTCCTTCTTGCCCATTTCTGAAGCGCTCCGGCGACGCAGCACCGCCCGTGAGCATCTCCCCTTAGTCCCCGCCGCTTCCGGAGCGGAAGAAAGCGAATCCGGTGGCTCCTCCTCTGTGACGTCATCACGGGGACCTCCGGGAGGAGGGGACCGAATTTGCAGTCGTCTGTGATTGGGTCGCTTTCTCGCTCGGCAAGGAGCGGGCGGGACAAATCCTCCCAGGACGCAGAGCGAGAACTTTGCGAACTGGGGATGGGAGACCTCCAGGAAATCTCAGGGCTGTGAACAGGATTAAGGATGGAAGGTTGAAAAACCGAAATTCATGTCCTCGCAGCTTCCGGATGATTGTCAAACAACCACCTCGAGGGCAGGTCTGCAGGAACCTTCTTCCCTTGGAAACGTTTTTACTCTTTGTAATGTCCTCGCATTCGAGCAAGGTCTTTTTAATTCAATGAGACCTATTGCTGTGAGGGAAATGGATGTAGGACTTCAGCCATCAGTAATGGTTGGGTATTTTTCCTCCTTCATCTGTTCACAATGAAACAGCCCTGAGACTGGAAGGGAGGGGAGAAGAAGCAACTCTTGCCTCCCATAGCTCGGATTAGAGGGGCTTTTTGCTTTTTGCAGAATAAATACCAATTATGAAAATACTAAGTTATTTTTAGATCAGCTATATAATTTATGGTCTCTTCACCGAAGAGCAGAGATATCATATCCTAACAATGTTGACTTGGAACAGAAGATCTGTGCTCCACCACCACCCTTCCAATAAAGCAGGGGTAGTCAACCTTGGCTCTTTTATGACTCGTGGACTTCAATTCCCAGAATTCCTGAGCCAGCTAAGCTGGCTCAGGAATTCTGGGAATTGAAGTCCACGAGTCATAAAAGAGCCAAGGTTGACTACCCCTGCAATAAAGGGATAGAATAGAATAGAGTTGGAAGGTACCTTGGAGGTCTTCTAGTCCAGCCCCCTGGGAGAACCTATACCATTTCAGACAAGTGACTGTCTAACTCTAATCACTTCCTTAAAAACCTCCAGGGCACCCACGATTTCTGAAGGCAAGCTGTTCTACTGATTAATTGTCCTGTTAGGAAGTTTCTTCTTAATTCCAGGTTGCTTCTCTCTTTGGTCAGTTTCTAACCATTGTTTCTTGTCCTGCCCTCTGGTGCTTTGCAGCAGAGGTCCCCAATCTTTTGGGCACCGGTTCTGCGGAGAGAGGTTTTTTCATGGACCGGAGAGGGTGTGGTTTTGTGTGCTGCCTACATCCTGCGGATGGGGCTTCACTTGTTTGCACAGACCAGTTTCTGGCATGCCGTGGACCGGCGGGTTGGGGACCCGCTTTGGAGAATAGTTTCAACTCTGAGAACATTTCAACTTTGTGCCTCAACTCAGTAGCTCTCACTAGATTCNACAGCAGCATACAGGGAGTAAGCAGTCAGTTTATATTCATGGACATGGGTAGGTCGGCAAACTGGCTCAGCAATGGCCACAAGAAAATCCTGGGCATACTTGTACACAGGTGAAAAGGCTTCTAAGAAAATATGGCCATCAGGAGCCTAGAGAATAGACAAAAACTTTGAAGATGACCAAAATAACTACATGTACCAAAGCTGTTAAATATGAGGCAAGGAAAAGAATTTACCCTAATCAATTCAATTTTGTGAATGTATTTGTATTTCTGCTTTAGTGGTGAGGCGAGGGGATATGTGGCCTTTTAGATATTATCAAGTTACAGCTCCCAGCATCTCTCATTATTGACTATGCTGGCTGAGGTGGCATGGACTGTAGGTTCTTAAACTGAGTCATTAAAAAGACACTCTGAACATAAATGACATCTCCAAACCATCTGAAGAGGAGAGTGATATTTCTCACAAGACTACTCAAAGAATGAATAAAAAGTTTGATATAACATCGTAGAAAATTCATCCATAGAGCAAAAGTATTCTTTCTGCTTACATGGGTGACTTTTTGAAATTAATTCTCTCTCTCTACACACCAATCACAATCACACAAAAATTAGGTACCTTATAATAAAAGGGCCTAACATACCACAAACATTCCTTCCAGCTCCTTTAAAATAGATGAATATGTGTAATATGAAATGCAGAGAGAACTTGGGTCTCATTGTCACATGAATCAAATAGGTATGGAGATACTATTTATAGGATCACATTTAGAAGCTAGCAGGTAGGAAACAATAAGCTATATATTTTCTTTTTTTTGAACAAAACTTTTTTTGAAAAGCAATGCATCTAAAAGGACTTACCACCCACAATGGGCGTGAGGAATGATCAGCTTTGAGTGGCATCTGGTTCCTGTAGTCTTTTGCACCATATTCATCAACTTTGGTCCCAGAATCTTCCACTTGCTTCCCTGCAGCTGATGGAACTGCTTCTTGGGACTCTTTGCCTGTAAGATCATATTCTTCTTCCTCTTCCTCCTCATAGTGGCGTTTTTTCGATTTCTTCTTATCTGGAAAACCAACCGTAGTTAAACACACATGCAGTTGCACAACTGTTTTCCCTTCAGCCAAATGACAACACAAATGGAGCTATTTCCTGATGCAAAACTTTGAGGGAACCATGAATGTCAGCATAGTGTACTGGCTTCAGAAGTAGCTGTTCTTGTATACAGATAGGGATCACTTAAGGTGAACCAGGCTGGGAAGGATTGCTTTAGCTGTTCCAAGGCTTCTTCCCACTTCCTAGTTAATATTCAAGGACAAAACATACAGCTATACAAATTATTACCAGCTTTCCTTTAGATTCAATTAAAGTTAGGCTTATTACTCTGAGAATGTTTTTCTCTAAACAGAGAAAATAAAAACGTCACAAGAGATACTGCATCGTAAATCTCATTCAAGGACTTGCCATAATTCAGAGAGCATATGAAGATTTTTCCATGGGAAAGTGTATACGTACAAAATGGCTTATACTGGGTTATAGCAAAAAAAAAAAGGGGGGGGAGAGATGAGTGTGCAAAAACAACGTCTTGCTTTAAAGAGAGAACAAGTCGAGTACGTGAAGCACCGATTTATCTCAAACAAGGACGTGCTGTTTAGTCGCCAAATGCATCACCGCTGCAAAGCTGCGCGTACGTTTTGTAAGAATAAGAGAACCGGCATTTGGTTCGCGAGGAAGACTACGAGGGAAACCCAACGGCGCCAGCTCTTGAAGGACTTCCCCGTCGAAGAAGCAACGCCCCGAAGACGATCCTGGCTCCCCGAACACAGAAGCAAAACAGCTTCCAATTCTAAGGTGACAAAGCCGAAGGGCGTCCCAGGAAAGCGCCGACGGCTTACCTCGCTCCTTCTTGCCCATTTCTGAAGCGCTCCGGCGACGCAGCACCGCCCGTGAGCATCTCCCCTTAGTCCCCGCCGCTTCCGGAGCGGAAGAAAGCGAATCCGGTGGCTCCTCCTCTGTGACGTCATCACGGGGACCTCCGGGAGGAGGGAACCGAATTTGCAGTCGTCTGTGATTGGGTCGCTTTCTCGCTCGGCAAGGAGCGGGCGGGACAAATCCTCCCAGGACGCAGAGCGAAAACTTTGCGAACTGGGGATGGGAGACCTCCAGGAAATCTCAGGGCTGTGAACAGGATTAAGGATGGAAAATTGAAAAACCGAAATTCATGTCCTCGCAGCTTCCGTATGATTGTCGAACAACGCCCTCGAGGGCAGGTCTGCAGGAACCTTCTTCCCTTGGAAACGTTTTTAATCTTTGTAATGTCCTCGCATTCGAGCAAGGTCTTTTTAATTCAATGAGACCTATTGCTGTGAGGGAAATGGATGTAGGACTTCAGCCGTCAGTAATGGTTGGGTATTTTTCCTCCTTCATCTGTTCACAATGAAACAGCCCTGAGACTGGAAGGGAGGGGAGAAGAAGCAACTCTTGCTCGGATTAGAGGGGCTTTTTGCTTTTTGCAGAATAAATACCAATTATGAAAATACTAAAAGCTATTTTTAGATCAGCTATATAATTTATGGTCTCTTCACCGAAGAGCAGAGATATCATATCCTAACAATGTTGACTTGGAACAGAAGATCTGTGCTCCACCACCACCCTTCCAATAAAGGGATAGAATAGAATAGAGTTGGAAGGTACCTTGGAGGTCTTCTAGTCCAGCCCCCTGGGAGAACCTATACCATTTCAGACAAGTGACTGTCTAACTCTAATCACTTCCTTAAAAACCTCCAGGGCACCCAATATTTCTGAAGGCAAGCTGTTCTACTGATTAATTGTCCTGTTAGGAAGTTTCTTCTTAATTCCAGGTTGCTTCTCTCTTTGGTCAGTTTCTAACCATTGTTTCTTGTCCTGCCCTCTGGTGCTTTGGAGCAGAGATCCCCAATCTTTTGGGCACCGGTTCTGTGGAGAGAGGTTTTTTCATGGACCGGAGAGGGTGTGGTTTTGTGTGCTGCCTACATCCTGCGGATGGGGCTTCACTTGTTTGCACAGACCAGTTTCTGGCATGCCGTGGACCGGCGGGTTGGGGACCCGCTTTGGAGAATAGTTTCAACTCTGAGAACATTTCAACTTTGTGCCTCAACTCAGTAGCTCTCACTAGATTCCAAAGGGATTCCAACATTCCGGTATAACTCAGCACTATCTGATCCACATTTCACCATAGAGGTTACTACAAATGTGGGTTTTTTCCCCACAGGGTATTATTTTGAAGAATTCACTCTTTAAAAGAGAATGACTTTCCAAAAGATTTAAAAATAAAATTCATGTTAAGGGAATCATCAAGAAATGAGGCTGAATTCAGAGCAGGGAACTACATATGCAAAGGAGGTCTGTGGTGTGTTTTAAAGTCTCTACTCATAGTGGCTGAGAATATTTCTCAGACACTATTTTATTTTTGCTTTAAAAAAATGAAAATATGGTATAATGCAATACAAAATCTTAGTCCTTTCCAAGAATGCATTTGATCCCGTAAGCATCTTTAAAGGTTAAAAGTAGTTGGCTGTAGCTCTGATTTGTCTGCAAATGTGCCCGCTAGTCCAAATCCACCACCAAAAATAAAAGGTTAGTCAGAAAAGTAGGCAGTTTTCTGAGAAGTGGGGGTACTTAGTGGGAAGCTCAGCTTCAGTTTGTCTTTGGATTGATCTGGCACAGGCTACACTCATCAGCTGCAGTTTTAGTTTTTAAAAACTAAATATACCTGAAGACCCAAAGATGCTTGGAATTCTTCAGACCATGTTTCTTCTCTCTTCCTTACTTGGCTTGATGTTGCTTGTTTCAAAGTAATACATGTAATAGTAACAACAGTACAAGGGAGAAAGATTGGAAATGCACTAACAGGCTGAGTTCATACAGCATGCTTTACCTGGATTCTCAAAATTTACTGAACCACAAATAGCCAGTTTTGCCTATGAGACTGAAACACAAAGCAAACTAAGGTTAAAATTACACTTACTGAATTGTGTGAATGCATCAGTCTAATAGACTTGGGTAAATATACTGCACAAGCCCAAACATATTGAAATGTGTTTTATTTTAAATTTTCTTAAATACCAAATTCAAAAGCTGCTCTACCATTTATCTTGAATTATTGCTAGCCTAGGAATAAAAAATCTTTTTTATTAAGCACAAGATTACAGGAATATTAGGAATTTAGTTTAAAATAGTGCTCTACTGTTTCAGCTAGAGCCAAGTATAAATCTGTGTATGTTGCTTAGATATTCTAGAAGTGCGGTACAAATAATTCTCAATTTATGACCACAGCTGGGACCAGAAATTGGGTTGTGAATCATGGTGGTTGTAAGTCGAGGCATCCATGTGATTGGTGTGTTTTTTTCAACATTTTTCACAAGTGTCATTAACAGACACCTAGTTGTTAGGGCTTTTTTTTGTAAAACCAGCAAAAAAGTCACAAACTGCAGTCATGTGACTGCGGGATGTTGCAACCAGCTAAGCACTTGATATGCAGTTATGTTACTACGGGTGAAGGGGGGAGTGTTGTGACATTTTACAATAGTTGTGCTATAAAGCACCCATTCAGAGGCCTTCATAACTACAAGTGGTTATAAAACCACTGGTCGTAACTCAAGGCTTACCTGCATAAATAGTTGTTTTAATATTACACACATTGAAATCATCAAAACACTTTATAAATCGTATACAGAAGTGCTATATTAAATGAATAGTGTAGTATATTTATTAAAGGAATGAGACTGTAATTTAAAACCCAAGTATGACAAATTAGAGTCAGTGAAATTTATGGCCACGTCAATTTCTATAGGATCTCACTTTGGAAGCAGAAGTTTATTCAAAATCCATGTTTATAATCCATTCTGAATTGCAACTTTCCACCTGCAAGCAACCTAATCTGCAAGACTGTTATAAAATTGTTGAAATATGTATAAACTATAGTCAGTATATGGAAGCTAAATATTATTAAGACACTTTTTGAAATAGAACACACACATTGGAAATAAATATTTGTTTTATTAACACTTAAAAGTGCCATTATCTATAGTCATTCCATAAGCTCATAAGGTTACATCCAGTATACCTTTGCACCATAATCTTTCCAGAATGAAATAACATGGAAAGAAAAAAAATCTTTCTTGTATTAATTCTTGCAGGTCCTCATGCACAATCGTTCTGAATGAAGATGTGTACAAGCAATATACACATTTCATAAAACAAAGTAATTTGGTCAAACACAAGATAATAAAGCATGGCTTACTTTATATTTGATAAAGACCCCAAAATAAAATGCCATTTACCAGCAGGAAAATAATGGATAAATACGTATTTTTTAAAAAATTAAAAATTATACATTTTGTACAAGCACTATAACAAAGTCCTAATGTGCATGAACAATGGAACAAAACACACCATACCAGGCCATTAGTACACTCTTAAAAAAAAGAATACCAGTTTTATGTCGATTCTTGATATCCCCAATGCTCTATTTCCCAACCTTACAGTTGGTACGTCTTAATCATTAATACAAAGATCCTTTCAAAACTAGGTTGTCAACTTAAATTTAAACATTGGTATTCTGCTAGTACCCTCAATATGCTTTAATTTTCCCAGATCCAGAAGGAGACATAACATTCATTGTAACAAAAGGGAATAGGCAATAAAAACATCATCTGACTTTTTTAAGACTGGTTATGTGTCTCAATTTTTTCAAGCAGCTATAAATTCAAAGATTGCTTTCAGCTTTGCAGAGCAGTATTACTATTCTTCGTATCAAGGAAACACTTTTCAGGTTTTTTTAAAAAATGAGAAAGAGAGAGAGATGAGAGAGGGAGGGGGGACACACAGAGAGAGGGACAGAGAGAGAGAGACAGAGACAATCCTTACAAGACAAACCAAACCATTGTCCAGCCAGAGTGTTTTAATATACAATTCATGTCCAATTCTGGAAATACAAATACATTTTGAATGGTTAAAAACAAAAATTAAAAAAATATTTTCTGAACATCAGCCAGCTGAAAATATATTCATCTAGTAAATTATCTTTCAAAGCTTTTATATATTTATCTAACTAAATGCAGTACCTTTAAAAAAAGAATTATTTAAAAATGTAGAAATGAATCTGTGGAGTCTGTCGGAAAGAGAAAACACAGTACATAGAAGGTATTTTTGTATACCTTATTTTTTGAAAGTGAGATATCTTTGCCACAACTCAAAGTTTACAGAGGCTTTGATGAGTGCATGAAGTTTCATGTAAGCAGTGTTTCCTTAGTTGCTTCATACTTCTGAAAAGTTTGCATGCACTCTCGTCACACACAGGTGAAACAATTTGGCATTTGGCCAATTTTCCACTCAAAACACTCAAAACTGAATGTGAAAAGACTTACATTAAAGACAGGAAAGAGAAAACTCAGTTAATTGCTATTTTAAACCAATTATGTTGCAAACTATTGCCAATATCTGACTGGTATATTCCAACAGTATGAAGTGAGCTGGGAAATCCCTGTTCACAAATGGAATTATTTGTGTGCATGTGGGTGTGCGTGCATGTGTGAAAGAGAGAGACAAAGCTGCTTAGATGCAACCAAGTTGCTGGATTAGATCTACAATGGGGAACTAGTAAGCAACATTAATGTCCTGAGTTCCTCAACCAAGATAAAGCCAGAAGTTGACATACATTTATACTGAATTAGAAAATCCTCATACATTCAAGACAGTAGTACATTGCACACATACGTTTTTGCATACACTCCATAACAGTTGGTCAGAGTATTAAATCAGTGTACAAATTAAACATTTTCAAAAAATGTGCAAAAGTCAACATCGATAGAAAAAAATACCATTGTGTACATACATTACAAACTGTGCCCAGCATTCAAACAGAGTAAAAACATTTAAAGAAATAAAGGGATTAAATAGAGAATTTGACAGCTGCATAAAAATGTACATTAGATCAAAAGGATAAGATTTATATATTATTATTCATAGCTTTTTGAAAAATGAGTCTGCCACTGACTTCCTCATATATAGTGACACTTGCTAGAGGTATGACAGTATGAACGTATCATAATTGTGGTAATCTATTTCTTTTTTACAGTTAAAAGTATCAAGTTTTAAACTGGTGATATTAGCAAAACAATCATACAAAAAGCAAGCAACGTGAAATTGAGCTTTTAGACCCTGTTCCAAAACAAAGAATTATTTTTTTTAAAAAAAAATCTGATTATGTGCCTTGTTGGGTGCACATGTGCATACAAGTGTGGGGTTGCATGGGGATAGATGATATGTGAAGTTAATAAAATTGAATAATTCTAAACAAGTTAACTCTGAATATTCCCATTACTGACACCACTTCATTTCTGAGGTTTCTCAGAATAAAAACTCAATAAACATCTTAGGAAAGTAATTCTAACTGTCCCCCATAGCAGACTGTTAACACCCAGTAATATAAACCACCTCTCCCTTGTAAGTCAATCATTTAAGTTTGAATATGTCACAATGAAACACCATTGGAGAAATTATTAGCTTTTCTGTGTTTACTTCTTTAGTAAGAGGAGAAACAGGAGAAAAAAAACCCTGTATTTGAGAGCATTTATATATTTCCCCACCTATTCCCAAAGGAATGTAATAGGTTTGCTATGTACATTCTTATTTGAGATATGAAAAGTTTGCACTTTCAAGATAAAAATGCTGCTAAGATTCCAGTAGCTGTGAAATCTCAGGTTTGCTCACTTGCTTACATGTCTTTAAAAGTTCATTGTCCTAAAACACCAAAGAGACTATGGCTCTAAATTGTTTGGAATGATGAGACTGAGTATGTGCAATGTTTTAATTTGCTATGGCACAAGGAATACTTTGGCTCATTATACTAAGTCTCCTTTTCCCCTTAAGCTGTAAACTTATTTTCAGAATGGAATATTTGATTATTTATACTAAGGGGGAAAGATAGTACAGAAATACTTAAGATGAAAACTACAATCCATCTCTAACCCACTTTAATCTAGTTATAATGTGTGATGCCCACACATAGGAGGGAAAGGGGCAGAATGAGAAACAAAATACATAATTTATTTTTAAAGATAAATTGTCTTTTAGAATAAATATTCTCTAGGAAAAATATAGCAAAATTTAAAATCAGCAAAATAAATAAACTAACGGCCCAAAACAATCCAAATGAAAAATGTAAAGTACTTGAATGAAAACTTTAATGTTTACCCTGTATAATCTTAAAAGGACTTTGATACTAGGCCAATATTCTCTACTTATTGTAAATTCCCTACAATTTGACCTTTTATGCCTGGTTTATTTGTCAGGTCAATCAGAGACATCTGGTTCACAAAGGAAGACACTCCCATTTTCTTCTTATGCTGCAGCCCTTGTGTCCCCTCAAAAACAGACCTTCAAAACAGGGACTCCTCAAGAACAAGGTCAGGTAGAATATGGTAAAATGTTATTGGAGAAAGAAATCAAATCAAAGAAAAGAGGAAGAGGAAGAGACTTTGGAGATCATTTAATCCAACTCCTTCCCCTTGTAGGAATCTAGGCATAATCTCCCCATGCCTGTGAATCAGTTTTTTTGTTCCTCTCAAAGAAATACATTTAAAGTCATTTCACATTCTTTGCCACAGCAATAATCACATATTATGCACATTGTTAAACCCAAATTAACAATAAAAGCAAACTTCTGACCCACATTGGGATTTTGCCTTAAATGTCTCATCGAGGTCAGAAGCTATACACATAGAAATGAAGTAAAATCTTACTTTTTCATGTCTACTAAGTTTGTGAAATTGCTATCAAGTTGTCAAGATATGTTCTCTTGATCTGTGACAAAATATTGTTCTATATGGGATTTTTTTAAAATTTCCATTTGGTTTCAACTACTATCCATCTATTAAGAATGGCATAATATAGTTAAAGCAGTAACTGACTTTACTGTACAGCCTGACAAAGAACCTGGCTCCAGCCTCTCTTATAAGATGCTGAGGTTTAGATAATTATCCTCACAGTTAGTAATCTTTCTTCTTACTAATGCAGCATACCGTATGCTAAAAAGGGTATTATAAGGACTGTTTATTAGATTTCTTTCACTAAAGAGAATTTGTTTTCCAATTTAAGACTGGGAAATTTGGAAAATCATTATTATAATTAACACACTTGCTTGGACACATATCTTGCATTCAAAATTCCTTCTGCATAAGCCAAATGCTCAATTTCATGGTTGATATAGTCTGCAACATTTCCATTTCATTTTGTAATTATAATCATTAAAATAGAATTGCTGTGCTCGTATACAGGATCATTTGCCAGGTGCACATTTTTCTGCAGCTGTATGATTATTTTCACATGATCAAAGGGGAATCGGCATGCTCACAGCTGTGTGAATATTGCACCATTCAAGTATACCTCTCCCTCATAGCAAAACCCTCCAAATGCTAATGGTCTTCACTATCTGCTACAGGATATGTCCAAAGGTCTGATTACTACAATGGATGCTATGAGAATAATTTGCCCCAGAGATGATGAAACCAATGACTATTCTGATAGGGCCTATGTATCATCTGCAAGTACAATCTAACAGTGGGTATATTTAGGATATACTCAATATATCCATTATAGAATATAACACCACAATTCAAAGGCCAATGACAAATACAATATATTTAAGCCAATGTTTAAATTCATTAAAAATATTTCTTTATTTTTGAAAAGGCTTCAGATGAAATTTTAGTCTATATTATAACTGCAGCATTTTTCATTCTGAGCTAATTTTTCTACTTTCCTCATAAAGCTAGATTTTGGATAAGTACCTTCAATTTCCCTTAAGGGATAGATCTACTTTACATTCTGTACCAGATCCTCTCTCTCTCCCGTTTCAATTGGAATCTGTGTATTTAACATTGAACTAGAGTTAGCTCAAGCTCCCAAAATAGTATAACCAGTAGTACCGGGGATTGTAAGGCTTGGATTCCAAAAAGACTGCATTTTATGATCCCAGAACACATTTAAATACCCCAAAGCATGGTGTGTATAATTGTAGGATTATGTGCTACTTCACTAGCACCTTCAAAAATATTACTGCTTAAGGGGCCGCTTGGATTGCATGTGTATCTGGGACAGCCATAGTAATAAATATATCCAGCACAACTTAGAAATCACAGGAAAGTTGCTAACAGCCACTAAACTAGACAAATAGTGCTTTTGGCTGTACCTAATAAGGAGTATAAAAGCTTTGGTTTTCAGTAATTTGCTAACATATACATAATAAGTACACAAACAAACCTGTACTAGTATGTTGATAGTAATACTTTTGCTTTTAAAAAAACCCTCACCTTAGAGATATACATTCAAGCATAAAAGTCTGTAATTCTCCTATAGGTGCAATATATTTCAAAGATTTTTTTTTTAAAAATTCAATAAATATATTAGAATTTTTTGACCAATTTTCTTAAATGTCAAGACACTGCTGCAAACTTGGTTGAAAGTATTACTGAATTCTACATTAAATCTGGACAATGGCAGGAACAAGATTTGTCCTTGTTAAAGCTATATGGCATTAATAGAATACAAATACCTTATTTGAAATCACATCTGATTTTCCTATTCAGAACCAATACTGTCACTTGCTTTAAGCAAATACTTTCTTAAAAGAAAGTACCACTAAAATCATTCTCAGTTCACTTGAGCTGCTGATTATTCTAGAATTAAATAATTTGCATGTACATAGAACTTCCATGTTATTATTATCATATCTAAGTCTAAGTGCTATTAACATCTCCATTTGAAATTAGTGAACTTGGAATATTTTTAACAGCTTAGTTTAAAACTAATGACATACTTGGATAAAGGTTTAACATGCTATCAGTATTTTTAAAAGCAAGGCTTGAAAGTCTATATATGGTTATCTAAAAAATTGTTATAAATACTCCCTAGTTAATTTAAAAAAGGGAAACAATTATGATGCTACTTAGTAAGTGTTCTTATGTAATTTGAACTTTTTCTGTAATCAATATGCTAAGAAAATAAACTTAAGGCATAAAGATAAAGGCACTCAGATGTCTTTGAATGCTTTGTTAGTATAACAAGAACATTTTAATCCACTGTATGTAACCCATATACTTCTTAAAAATTAAGGAGTAACGCTTATGCTAAAAATTAAGATTTCTCCAGGGAGACTATCATGATCTTTTTTTTAGAATTAGGCTTTCTAATTTATCAAAACATCTATTTTCTTAATCTAAACCCTATATATATATATATATGAAGGTACTGGCCAGACTTCATGCCAAGCCTCCCTGTCACTTTCAAATTCATGAAAAATATCAGGCTTCAAGATATAAAATAAAAATAAATTCACCACATTACAATGCTTAATTTAATTTGTGGTTTAGAAAAATGCCTGTTGCGTGCTATGAGTATCTATGGCTGGTTGGGTGCTACTGCTGCAAGATCTCCTCTGATGGGTGCCCCATGTTATACATGGAAAGAAAGAAATGAATATTTGGATTTATGATTGGCACAACCATTCAGGATTGTACCCAGAAGCATAGCATCTAAGTATGACCCTGCATTTTTTCTTTCTGAATCTTAGTTATGCTTCACAGCTGGGTTTGAACCATACATAATGCAGTTTTGGCAATGATTTCTAATGCAGTTGGACACAGATTAAATCTTGCACAAAAGGGCTGAAAAATAATATACTGAATTATTTTTATGTAGCAGAAAAGCCACATTTATCTTCATTTTTAAGACAAAGACATGGTTATGTGCTATATATAGCTTATGTCTACTCAGCTCTGAGGGATATCAATTTTCCCTTTAGTGTTTCCAGTTTCATTTTCTCATAATTATTTGAATGTGACATATTCCCATACCATTTTCTCATAATTATTTTAATATAAAGAATATATAGACTTTGAAATATTGTTAGTCTTCATGAGAAAGCAGTCATTTACAAGCTTTTGTTTGATGGTCTTGTATATGTCTAATTCTAAGACTAAAAAATAATAGGCTACAAATCACTGTCAAAAGACACAATTTGTACTGGCAAGCTTTGAAGGATTCTAAATATCACCTTAGATATTCAGAAACATAAGTATTTTTTATATTAGTGTTTTCTTTCTAGCTAAATTGATATACTTATTAAAAGTCTCTAGTTAGGAGACTTTTGCCTATAATCACATAAGCTGTTCCCAGCCTCATTTGATGAAGTCCAAGGAAAATGTAATGAAAATGATCAAAATTTGGCTTGAATTGTAACAGCAAGCTTGCTGTCAATCACTATGGTTTTTGTTTTGTTTTGTAAACTTTAATTACAAATTCATACCAAACATGGACTTATACTTCAATAATTACATGCCAAATTGCTGGGGACTGACCCATTCAACTTGTCGCGTAAGGTAAACCATTAGCAATTGAGCTACCTCCCTCCATTATAGCTGATATTAGAAGTGTTTGGGAATTCACTTTATCCATCTTTTTTTAAAAGCACTTTTATATTGCCATTGTCAAGACACAATATTGAAAGAAGGCACAAACAGCTATCAGCCTTACTCTGCTGTCTGTCTGTCTGTCTCTCTCTCTCTCTTTTTCTCTCTCAGCTACACTAGGGATTTGAGTAGCACAGTGCCCTTCAATCTGGGTACGTTATCTACAATTTTGGACTCTTCCTACTTTCAAGATACTTCTTTGGACATTACAAGATTTTTTAATTCTTAACCTGCACTAGACATTATCTTTGAACATCACATAATTACCTTTTGGTAATAGAAGTACCCAGACTAAAGTTATGCAAATGTTTAAACAAAGCACAAAATAAAATGGAAATGTCATCTGCATTTTCTGGGTCCCTAGTGTATCTTTAGTTCCCTAGAATAAAAATAGCATGGACAGAAATATCCCATGCTACTTCAAATATAAACACATTTAAAATATAGGTTTGGGGTCACTGTAAATTGTTCTGTATAGAAATTATATGTAAAAATATACCCAGCAAAATAAACCTTATAACCAAAATCCCTCAGGTATTTTGATAAGGAATATATTTTAAATTGCACATAACTTTAGAAAGGCAAAGGGCTATTGTATCACCAAATTTTTACCTAAAGCAACTCCTACACTCACCCATATTCAAAAAACTTGATCACAAAATTATTCCTGTTCAGAATATATTAAATTCTAATTCTCTAAATTTCTGGTTTTTTTCTAATTTATTAGCAAAAAGTATTGTTTCACTCTTACATTTCTTGTTCTGCATGAATTTAAGCCAAATAATAGGTTTTTTTTTTTACTCCTTCACATAATACGCTCTCATACTTGTCTACTCCATAGAATTACAGCCATTTAAAGGATTTTATTACTTTTAAACATTTTAGAGCTTCAGAGGTTTGCAAATTTCACATTCCTTCTCTCTTTTGGGGATTCACAAATTAATGAGCTGTTCTTATGCATTTGTTTAATAACTTGTCAAAAGAAACAAGCCTTCCCCAAAGTTCAATTGATGTCATCATTTACTATTTTGTATAAAATAACATTATTTCACACCCCAAATCAGGGACAAGAGGAAAGTCAACACTTTCTACATAATTACATTTTTCCTCTGTCCCAGATGTTACCACAGTATCATACATCACATGGACACGAGACCTGCTAATAATCAGGTTAGCATGGTTCCAGACTCCTAAAAGACCTTAGTACAGTGGTAGGTAGCTCACCTATGACATGCCATGTCATTTTTGGTGATACACCAGGCCTCCAGACCCTCTAGGACAGTGTTTCTCAACCTTGACAATTTTAAGGCATGTGGACTTCAACTCCCAG
This sequence comes from Protobothrops mucrosquamatus, assembly GCF_001527695.2. Taxonomy (NCBI): domain Eukaryota; kingdom Metazoa; phylum Chordata; class Lepidosauria; order Squamata; family Viperidae; genus Protobothrops; species Protobothrops mucrosquamatus. The sequence continues at coordinate 429,335 of NW_015386330.1, read as the reverse complement.
AATTCCACATGCCTTAAAATTGTCAAGGTTGAGAAACACTGCTCTAGGAGTTGTGTAAGAGGGCCTTGCTCTTGGAGGGCCTCTGGAGCCTCAGAAAATCACACAAGAATGCTCGACAAGGCTCATGTGATTCTTTTCTAAGACCCTCTTTTCTGAGGCCCTCTTTTCTGAGGCCCTCCAAGAGCAGGACTCTCTCATGTGTCTTCCACAGGGTGAGGAGAGTCCAGGGAGCAGTCAAGAGAGGCCCCTTTGACTAGGGGAGGGGGGAAAGTGTGAAATGCCAGCAAAATCAATGTTGGCATTTTCTGAATTTTTGGCATGCCAAGCCCATCACCATCACTGCCCCTAGTATAACAACTCACTGTCCTAAGCTTCTCAAGCTCCTAAACTCCAAAAAGGCATGGTGGGGATAAAGCCGATCCAAGTGAGATCAAATTATAGCAGAAAAGCACCATAAACAGGCTGTTATTTACATAGTGAAAGAGCAAGGAGAGGCAGCCAGTGATTCTATTCCAACAGTATCAAGTTCATGTTTTACAGCTAAAACGGGACTTTGCAAATTGTTGTTTAAAAGTACAGCTGATTTAGTGTTGCCATTTAAGCTAGAAATTTCTGGATGGAGTTTGATTCCTGTCTCCCTGCAAAAAAATAATTTAAGGCTCTGTCTCAGATTTGGAGAAAAAAAAATCCAACAGCTTAATCCTATGTATATTTGCTTAGAAAAAAAAAAAGTATCACTGCATTCAGTGTAACTCATTCCTTAATGCATGTAGGATTGTTGCTTTAGACACTACCTTCTAAAATAAGTGGAAGGTTCATTAAACCTGGTCTTCAAAATTGTCTACATGAGCAAATACTTTCATTCAACAATTTTGAATTGGTGCAACAGCGCTGTTCAGAGGTCACTCAGAGGCTGCAATGATTGTCTGACTGCTAGATTTTGAACATTTCAAAGCCCTGTTAATTGAGCAGAGCACAGAATTTTGATAAAACTGTTAAATATACATATACAACTTGGTAAAGGTGGGAGGAGGACTTCTCTTGTGGTCTCTCCTTTTAGTCTACTTGGGACCTAGTGATGCACATTTTCATGTTTTACATAATTTGCATAGCTATAGCTTGATGGAAGTTTTAGCAAATTCAGACTCTTACAGAGCTTCCTTACAGGCACCAGGAAAAGACAGCCTATATTCACATGTAGGATACCACAGCTCTGTACAGAACCATAACAGACTGAAGGGTTCCAGGAAAGGAGTCATGACAATGATGATTCCTTTTTACATGTTACTGTAAATTTTAAGCACACCTATAGAAAAATAACCCTTATAGAAACAAGACCCTTAGAAAACAAATCAATTAATGGGTTGTATTGTTTTTTTTAGTGGGTTAGCTGTCAATTTTGTTCAATCCATATTTGCTTTTCCAATTTAAATTCTGTCACAACTATAGACTAATGCATAAGCAATGTTCCATCTACTCTTAACAACGTATGGTCAACTTCCAACAAAAGCCATATTTAATGGCTGCAGCTTAGTGCTGCAATCAACAGGGCAGCAACAACACCAAAATGTATAACGCTAGGATTATCATTTGTACAATTCTTTGGTGGTTGTTGGTTTTGGGATATTAAGGTTAAAAGATTTCCCTAGTTCTATAAAAAAAATGGGGAAACAATACATTTCTATTTATTGGTGATCTGCTGTTGAAATTACATTTTAGTTGGGGAATGTCTATGGATCAGGGCTGCCTACTTCTATCCAGCATGTCTACGAGATGCTTTCCAGAAGTACTGACTTTATCTATCTGAACTTAACAATAAATAAAGACTGTAAACTCAGGTTACCAAGTCATGATTAAGGTGCCAGGAACATTACATAAGTATGAATCATAAATCACGTATACAGCTTTATGTTGTTGTATAGGTGATTTATGATTCATACTTATGTAACTTATGTTTTATATGTAATTGTTGGTCAGGTTTAATAGCAACATTATGGTATCTATTATCTTCATATAATTTAACTTCCTTTAGACATTTTTCAGAAAGCCTAGGAAACAACTAATAGTAATATTTAGCAACACCACTTCTGGAAAATGGAAGCATCTTTCCCATTGTCCAGTTACTTTTACTGTTTGGTGATATACATATCCAAAAGGGACAATCAGCAAGCACACATTCTACAGTTTCTCATGATATTGCATTCTATTGTATTAAGATGTCCAATGTGGGTTGAAACAATTGGGATAATAATCCCAAGTCTGATTATTCCTTTATTATTATTTAAATCAAAGTAAAACATCTAAATAAATAAATAAAAAAGTCAATTGGAACAGAAAAAATACTTTTTTTTCTTTCTGTATTACATATTCCTTCATCTTCAGCTGGAACTGAATTATATGGTATAGATACACATGGGAACTTCCAGATCTCATTCCACCAAACTTGCTTTTTCAATGCAAATAAAGCATTTGCAACCCACAAAGTTAATTCTATACAGTCAACACAGTGCAAGTTAGTCAGATTATGCAAATGACGTTTGATAAATAAAATATGCATCTCAGACACAGAATTCAGTTCAGCAACAGAAGGAGAAACTATATTTTGACACTGTTGTCCTTTCTACCTTAAGTACTTTATGATAAAACTCAGAGTAGAGGAAAAAAAACTGGACCTTATAAAATATTTTAGGGAACCAGAAGAGTAATTGGGACAGGAGAAACAATATGAAACGTATTCATAATGAATATGAACAGAATTATGTTGCATGAAATAAACTTCATTCTACCCATTAGAGACTCCTCACAGATCAACTGATTCTAACCCTGGAAATCTGTTTGTTGCATGATATGTGGACATGTTTTTAACTTTAGAGAAGTCTGATACTACAGCAATCTGTTTATCTCTGATTCTGGATATACAACATTAATGCACTAGCACTATTAAACAACAGGATTCTTATCTTCAAAGCAGAAAACACTTATTTGGTTTACATTTTTGTGCTAATATGATGATTTATTTTCCAAAATGTACCTTGCTCAGCAACCTGAGATTCTAGCTTCTAAATGAATTTCCAGAATCACAGATGAAACTTATTTCAAAGCTCAAATATAATTGAGAGTTCTTTGTTATTTATTTATACACTGCAACCACTGGATATATACCGTTTTTCTGAATCTGTTAGTGACATGTATACCTTCCCAGCCTTGGGAGTTAATTAGCAGTGCTTGCCAGGGAATAGAGATGGGGAAAACCTTATACATGATTCCTGATGGTCCAAATAAATTCTTTACCCCCTTAAATAAGGAATGAATATGTACTAAAGTGCTTTATGCAAACCACATCAGTACATTACTGAAACAAAGGAGATTCTAAATGGGAAAAATCTGCATTCTAAATATGCAGAGAGATCTTAACAATTTTATATGAAAGAAAGAATCAAGAGAAATAACTTCTCCCTTGTCTTTTTTCAACTCTGTATAAAAAAAAGTGCAGTAAAAAATGCAGTAGGTGAGAGGGATTGAGGCAGGCCATCAGTGATAATGTGCAAATGTATGTCTCAGCAGTTCATCTGCAGATGGTCGCAACTTAGCCTCAATAAATATCCGCTTTAGAAAATCCCGACCGTGGTCTGAGACGTGAGGTGGCAGCTGGGGATTGGTAGGCTGTGTGGCAATTTTAAAAATGGCAGCCATTGCTTCAAATTCTGCCCAGGGTGGCTTCTCAGTGAGCATTTCAACAACTGTACAACCTACACTCCTGCAACAAGTAAGAATGAAAAGCAAATTAAAATCAAGATGACTATCTGAAAAAGATAATCAAAGCATAATATATGTTGCTACCAAAAGAAAAGTTTTTTACATTTCTACGTAAGTTTAATATTTCATTTGGGTGGAGACAGATTTGCTCTTTCAATGTTACCAGATTCATATATTTCTACTGGAAGAAGGGGACGGGGAAAATAAAAGTGAGGTGATTCAACCAATGTATTGTTTTCATTACAATGCTCAGAACATTCATCACTCTCCTGTTCCTAACTTCCAGAACTGCAGGAATAAACACAACACAGAAATAAGCAGGATTTTTTTAAAAAAATCTCTCCTTCATACTGCACTAGAACATTGTTAGGAACAAAATTCCATTCACCAAACAATTAGATCCAATCTTATACTAGCACAATTGTTCTGTTTTTCATCTAGATGAATTTACTCATTTTCAATTTGTAACAATTATTCCTATTTTTTGAAAATCAGAGAAAGCTGCACTCAGTTTAAATACTGACCACTCTACTTTGAGTTTCCTCTAAAGCTCCAATGATTGAAATATAATTTTATTACTGAACACATGCCATAAAAATAGCTTCTTCAGAATTTATAGTAGCAAAAACACTCACTGCAAGGTAATAAGAACGTTTATGTCTGGAAAAAAAATCTTAGTAACACATTATTATTTCTTTGAAAACCATATCATCCTATTTTCTTTAAGGTGATTAACTGCATCAAAGGCTATGCCACTTCTTTCTTCAAGTTACAGTTCTCATAGGGTGTACGGATTTTGCAACCTGAAGTTTGTTCCAGCCAATAATGAAAAACTATAGAAGGAAGCAGACTCACCTAGGTAATTAGTAAAATTGGGGTAACAAATGTGACTAATGGACTTTCTTATAAAATGCCATGGCCAACATTTTCTAGTCTCTAGAACCACAGGGGGAAAGTTGTTTAGAGAAAGGAATGTCCGCATGATAACCCATAAAACTGCTGTGGACATCACATAAAATTACCTAGTGTAAATGCCTTCCTCAGTTTGGCTTAGATAAACCTGCAGAGATTGTCAACTTATGGAGACTTTCTAGATTGCCAATGATTAAAGATCTTTCTCTAACTTCTCCTATCACTTCGGATGACAATGTCCTAGAGGTATTGTTTAACATTTTTCTTTGCCTTAGAAAGTTCAATGGTAGTTAGGGATTTAGACCTATATTAGGCATTTGCTGCTCTACTTTATGTATAAAATTTGAGTGTTATGCACAAATCAGGGATGAAACCAGATTGTTGATATTTCAACCTGAAGTAATATGTAATTTTCATAAACCAAATTCTGATCTCCACTGTTATCAGTCCCAGACCTAATCTTAATGCAGTATTGTGGGTACATCTAGGTGCTCCCAAAGTAGTGTGCAAGAAATTATTTCCAATTTGTTCCTGGTGCAAAATAATATAAGACTTACCAAATATCTGCTTTTCTTCCATATCCTTCTCCACTAATCACTTCTGGACTCATCCAGTATGGAGTCCCCGTAGCAGACTTCATTCCTGTACCAGAAAGGCAAATTGTTTGGAGCCGCTTGCTGGCACCAAAATCACCCAACTTAACATTGCCTGCAGAGTCACGAAGAATATTTGCTCCTGAAAGAAATATAAACAAATGATGTAATGGCAAAAAATTGATCCTGCTTTGGATTAATAACAGCTATTGCTGTGTAATCATATAAGGCCAGTAGAATCATACACAAAATAAGTACAGGTAATCCTCGTGTTTATGACAGTTCACTTAGCAACAATTTGAAGTTGCAATATAATCCCCCCAGTACTTACGACAGTCTTGAGGTTACAAACATTGCAGCACCATGGCAGTTGTTCACTCTTATGAATGACCGCGGAGGCACTGCAACATTTGCCCTGTCTATTCCCCCCCGCCGCCGCCCAGTGCCTATGGAGACTCACTTATTTTGTGAAGATCTAGCAAGCTGTCTCCTCTCCAGCCTCTCTGCCAAGGTTTCTTTGCCTGCTCCCTGCACTCCAAAAGCAGAGCTATAATAGCAGAGGGAGGAGCAGGTTGAGCGAGCCCTGCTCAGCTTCTCTGATTCACTGAGGCTGCCCGCCACTTCTGAAGCAGTGGGCAGCTTCGGTCAGCCTCCCCCAAAGGCTTCCAGTCTTGGCGTAAAAAGTGTTTGCACACGAAAAGAGACTTTGGGGCAGTGAAATTGTGTTGCTTCGAGCCTCCAGTCAGCTTGCAAGCACTTTTCGAGCTGAGACTGAAAGCTTCTGGTGGCCGTGATCTCGCAGGACTTCAGCCCCCCCTCCGCTCTTGCAGAGATTAAGTGCCGGTGGAGACCCAACGCAGCAGGATGGGGGGGAAGCAATTGTGGGGAGCATGAGGTATTTCAGGGGGTAGGGGGAGGCCTTGGGTGGTCTTAAGCAGGTGGTCTGTTCCCTCACTAGGCCCCTCCATGGCCTTCCCCACCCTGAGATACCTCATGTGCACTTAACGACCTGCACATTCGATTAGCGAATGCGTGGGTGAAAGCAGGGAGTTTTCATGTTCATTTTACGTGATTCACTCCAACAAATCCTCGGGTTACGAATGTAATTGGCAGACACCATTATAACTCAAGGACCACCTGTACATTTTTAATGGAGACTGTAATTTAGTGAGTGTACAAAAATATTATAGGCAAACTAAATAATTCAGTTAGAATCTGAAATAAATATGTATAAATATGAACATATGTAAAATTGTATGTATACACTTTTAATTACAGCCCAAATATTAAACAAGAAATTAAACCCTGACCTCAAGGAATCATAGTGGACAATCTTTCCTCTGAAGGTGTCTTCAATCCAAACTTTGACACCTCAAATACTAGTCTAAACAGTGACTCATACCCACATTATCATTTATCTGGAACATTGCAATGTGATCTACATGGGGCTCCCTTTGAAGATCATCCAGAAGCTTCTATTAATCCAAAATGTACCAGCTGTTGGCAGGTAATCATCGACATGAGCATTAGATCTCCTGCACTTGACTCCTAGTTATTTATTTATTTAACTTTAGCTCAGGCCATCAATTGGCTCTCAGTGAATAATAAGTAATTTGCTATAAAGCATCCATGACAACTGATCAAAATTAAAATCACAATATAAAAATATGTTTCAACAAACATCAGCAAACAAATAAAAAGATGGTCTTTTCTAATTTCAAATACCATCTTAAATAGGAGTTTAAAATGTACTAAAACTAATAAAATGGGCTGACTTGAATTTCTCAGGGTAAGGGTTCCAAAGTACCAACATGTGAAAAAACATTTTTGTGCCTCCATCTCCAATTGGTACTTAGTACTTCAGCAACAGGCTATGTAGATCTTTAGGATCAAAATTTACATCATGAATTGCACAAAGATGCTAGTATCAGCCCTACAAGGTGGGCAAGACCATGCAACAGACATTGATAGACCGAAAGCTACTTTTTTTTAGAACAGCTACCATAATATAATCTTGCAAGTCTAATGTGTTTCCTTTCCTCCCTTATTTATCTTCATGAAAATTGTGGGTTGGGGGGGGGGATCTGAAAGGTTTTCTTGAAATATTTTATTGATCCCATTTCATGTACAGTTGCAACTTATACTGCAGCCAAAACTGGACAAAGCTTCCCAGCCCCCAGCCCCCCCAGCTGTCATCTCTGCCATCTTTTCTATGCTCTACTAAGATGCTGGCATCCTGCCATCAATGGGGGAATGGGGCAGAGCCATTTGGGGAAGAAGTGCAGAAGGAAGTAAAAGGAAGCAAAGTGGGGAGGGAATAGCACTGATAGAAACCAGATATGTGAAAACCAGACTAATCCAGATGCCCAAAGGATGGCTGGCCTGGGAAAGAATGTGCAGTTGTTTCAAGACGCACCTAATATCAAATCAATTCTCCAAACATTGCACCAGGATGCTACTGGACACAGACAGTCTGAACAATGGGAGGGAGGAACACGAAGGGGAAAAACTTGTAACTTTGCAAGGGAAACTTTAGTTCTAGCCTGACTTCACTGCAACCAGTAATCCTGGGCAGATCTCACAACAGCCCTGTCTGTGTTTATCCAAGAAATAAAAATGAAAGGAAACCCATGTTTTCTCACGGTTAATTAACAAAAGCTAATTTGTACCATATCAGAAGATTTTTCAGCAACTAATAAAACATTTATTACTACTTATGGTGGGTGTTTTAATTAAGGTGATGTATGTTTATTATTTTGTTGCTATTTATGACTAGGAGTTCTTGGAGATTATTTATTAGATTTGTTTAGCACTACCGATATTACCATTTCAATTTTATCAGACTGAAAAACTAGAATATCCAGTGATGATCTAATATCTAATATGATTAATTTGAAAGGATTAGCTGGTGACATCACTGCTGCCTGGAAGACACCCAGTTGGGGACTCCTTTCATGTCCCCAGCAAGAGCTGAAGCAAAGGACGTGAGCTCACCCCTCTCGTGGCATCACTCGGGTCTTGAACGCAGGCTTGCTGCTTTATTAACCAATATTATATATATATATATATATATAATATTACAATTATACATTGTATTGTATTGTATTATATATATCATACATTAACATTTTTTTCTATCACACTCACTTGAAACATCTACAATTAAAAGTTTTGGAAAAGTGCAGGAAAGGTTTTCAATAAAATGCTATTTTCAGTAGTATACTAGGGGGAAAAAAGAAACCAATCCTTCACAGACTTAGGAAGAAATATTTACAATTCACCAAGCAAATTTATAACAATGCCCCCATCAGTACCTTTAATATCTCTATGTACAATCATGTTACTGTGCAAATAGTGAACTCCTTCCAGGATCTGGCGGGTATACTTCCGAGTCACATTTTCTGTGAGAGCACCATATGCCTTCAACTGATCTTTAATTGAGCCCTACAGTGAAAGAAACTTGCTATAGTAAAAGATCTTAACAGAAGTTTTCTACAAGTCCACCATATAAAAATTACAGCACTTAAAACACTGTTTGAATCTGCAAATGCAGTTATTTTTATTTATGTGTATCCTATTATTTTTACAAGTAACTCAGGGCAGCAAACAGATCCAACACACCTTCTTCTTCCTATTTTCCCCACAACAACAACCCTTTGAGATGAGTTGGGCTAAGAGAAAATGATTGGCCCAAAGTCACTCAGCTGGCTCTCATGGCTAAGGTGAGACTTGAACTCACAGTCTCCTACTTACTAGCCTGGGCCCTTAACCAATAGAATAAACTGGTCTTGGAAATCTCTCTCCATCTCACCTTCACTTACATAGCTCTCTTTCAGCACACCAACTTAGGGCAGTGGTTCTCAACCTGTGGGTCGGGACCCCATTTGGGGTCGATCGACCATTTCACGGGGGTCACCAAGCAAGGCTGTCCGCCATTTTTTTGTCCGCCATTTTTTCCCCTTTTCCGGCGGGTGCCTTACCTCTCTTGGGCTGGGCCAGCTGGTGGTCGGCCTGCTCCATCTCTGCCGCTTGCCAGCTACGCCTCGGCTGGCGCAGGGGGCAGAACCACGCATGCGTGGCGCTCCCGGGCAGGGAAAGTCCTCGACTTACGACCGGTTTAGTCCTCGACTTACGACCGGTTTAGTCCTCGACTTACGACCGGTTTAGTCCTCGACTTACGACCGGTTGGGGTCGCGGCATTAAAAAGGTTGAGAACCACTGACTTAGGGGAAATAGGATTTAAAATTTAAATCCGGATTCTTACTGGAATGTATATCTGTGATTCATACTAGAAAGATAACAGAATGCTACAAGTACCAAACTTTTTTATAATATTTAAAAGAATAGTTAATAACTTAAAATTATTTGTTTTCTTTTAAACTTCAGATATGCCCGTAACAATCTACTATCAGCCATGCTTATTTTCACTATGATAGAAATATTTAATATGATGCTTCCCGCATGTGGGAAAAAATCAATAATTAAATATGCATCTTGTTAGACAATAGATATGTCAAGAACAGAATGCAGATAGCAAGATGTTGACCTGTAGATGCTAGTGAAAAACTGGAGAAAATATTTATAGAAACTTAGTACAAAAGCACTTTTCAGTATTTTTACACAGTATCTTATACATCACTCTATTTGCAGACTTGATTTCTACATATGGGCATGCACACACTGCAGAAATTTACTGTGTCCCTGTGGGTCAGCGGCTTACCCCTGGCATATATTCCATGAATATAGAAAGTGTTCCTTCCGGATGGTCCCTTAAGCAGCCATAATACTGAACAATTCTTTCATGTAGCAGATTTTTCAGAAGCTGAATCTCACATTCAAGGGCATTTACTTCCTAAAAGTAACATATCAGAATAAGAGCAGATTTCTAGCACTAAATCATACCAAAAATATTTGATGCAAGTATTTTTTAAATTTAATCTAAACTGAATAATTTAAAAATTATTATTGCTAGCTCATTATTATCAATCACTACAAACCATTTTAGCTGCTTTACTATTTTCATAATTAAATGAACACTTCAGTTTTATGTATTTATATGGAAACAGCTTCCACAAGTCTCTTTAAACAATATCAAAGAATTTGTAATGCTCCCCTAAATTGCAATAAGAATTGCATAGCAGTGGTCCTCAGAGGACCTTGTTTGAATTATCTATTCTTATTTAAAACAATGATCAAATTGCTGAACAAAAAATGAATTTTATATAATTCCTAAATGTTATTGGCAATACTGTAGGTTTCAATAGGTTCTCTAGTTTGTACTTAGTATTGAATCCAAAATTACATATTCGAATATCACAAAGTAATGAAAATGCACTTTACAATTGTCATTCATTTAATTTTCCAGTTCATTTTTCTCTCAACAGTACCATAGTTTGAAGTACAGTGTGTTAAAAACAGAATGGTCCACCATATCTGAGCACATGTGAAAGACTCCAATTCATAAGTAACAAGAAAACTATTAATAAATAGCTTATATTGATAGGAAATTTCTGAATATTCTTAGAGAAAAAACCTAATTGATATATTGGTATACATTGTACAGCTTAATATTTAAACCTTTCATTAACTCCATGTCTTCATTTTTTAAGGGGATAATCTTATTATTATTTCCATATGAAAGTAGTTTTGACTTCTAGAATGGGAAGGACAATTCCCCTCCCTTCCATAGACTCTTAAAGTTTGCTCCGAAATATTTGGGGGGAAAATGGAGGATAAATTAGAAAAAAAAATCCACTAAACAAGAAGATACCAACTCATGTCAAAAGAGTATTTCACCCATGGAAAAAAGCCAAACGGTCAGAATTCACATATGAATAACATCAATCTTTTAGTGACATTTGTGTAATATTCAGGTTCCATAACACTTTCCTCAGCTTCTTTTGATTTTACTAATATGTTTTTAAAAAGCATGATTCTAAAAAATAAGTTCAATTTATTTTAACCATTATATGTGTACATATCAGAAAGGCAGAGAAAGAGGATACTTCCTTTCCGAAATCTTACCTTACTCGTCTCTGGGCTGTCAGGATCAAACTCAACTTGTTTAACAGCTAGTTCTCGTCCTGTGTCTGCATCATAGCATAGATAGACTCTACCAAATGCACCTTGGCCAAGTGGTTTACCAAGTACCCAATTAGTTGGAGCACGTGGGGCTGCAACAAAATGTGAGAAATCTGATATATTCAACTATACAAGGGAAAAGCAGACCGACACCTTTCTGACACTTCAAAAAAGCTCCCAAAACAGCATATTTTATTTTATTTTAAAATATAAACATTTACCCTGTGAATAGACTTACAATTCCTGGTTTTGATAAATTTGCAGTGTTATTAGTAAGTATATAATGTGATAGCTTTCTCCAAATTTGTGTGTGTGTGTGTGTGTACACACACACATATGTACATACACACACACACACACACTTAATAAATGTAAGCACACATATTAACAATGAATAGATTTTAGGTTATTTTCTATCCTTCTTCTATTACTATCTTCAAGAAATAATTATTGTCTTAGTAAAAGAAACATGTACGGTAGGAATTTCCTGATAAGGCTTACTGTGGACTAGACACTTCAAGGGCCCTTTCTATATGTCAGATTTTCTGATTTTAGTTTATTCTTCTGATACGCTCCCATTCCTCTGAGGATTTATTTTCCTCGCAATTCTATATAAAACCTAGTTATTTCAACAACTGAACTATAGTTCAGATGAGGGATTACAAGGAAATAGATAGAATTTTTCTCCTTACAGCGGCTGGGAGGGCTGATGTCCATTACTGTCAAGGTAGGATTTTCTATGTCACTTCCTCTTCTCCGCATCCGTCCATCTTCATATTCTGGAGTGAAAATGCTGCTCCCACTGCTTGTGCTCAATGAATAATCCGTTGGGCTGAAACTTACTGGAGTGCGTAAGCAGTTTCCTTGGGTCCTTCTAACTCTTGGAAAAGTTTTACGACCTGCAGAAATTATAAGTGAATCCAACACCATAGTATTATGAAGTACAATGTTTCTCAGCACATTGGTCTCGATGAAATTGACAGTAAAGATCACTAGACAGAATTGGAAATATGTTATAGACCTGAGAGGCAATCATAAACATTAATCACAGCCTCCCTTGATAATAAATAAATAAATAAATAAATAAATAAATAAATATATATATATATATATATATATATATATATATATATATATATATATATATATATATATATATATATATATATATTTATGATATATATATATATATATATATATTTATGATAACCAAAGTAGATACTTTTGTAAAGGACCAGAGCAAGCACATTTTCTTGGAAAATAGATTTCAATTTTCTAAATATGGAAGTTTTAAAATATAATACTGTAATATTTTTATTGGTGGTAAGAAATAATAGCTTCAGCTCTATGAAAAGTAATAGCCTTGCTGATCTTTTAAATAACATACTTGATGAAACTCTAGGTGTTTATTTTAAATAGTGGATTTAACAAAAGGCAGCATTCACAAGGAACTAAAATTAGCTGCCATGAACCGAACTCAACTCATGAAATGCTCCAGAAGGAAGCAAAGAAGGTTCTCTAGTGCATCATTCCTTCTCACTGTCATCTACTGAAAAGCTTCTCTAACAAGCTGGAAAACTTTCCAGAACAACATAGGCCTTGCCACTAGAAGTTGCAAAGAAAAGCATTGAAAATATTTTGACATTCTTTTATTGTGGATCCTATTAGATCTTTATCTTTTCCATTCTCTTCCATAAATGGAAGGGCACATCTGGGTAAAACAAGAAATATTTTGGGGGTGTTATTTAGGAAGGAGAACATTTTTCCAACTTCTCTGCAACTCTTTGCACCGTCTCCCATACTATTTCAAAAACTATCCCAACAGTGTGAAACAGATCCTAGGGCTGGTAAACACACTTCCCCTCCTTATTTTGAGTGTTGTTGGGTGATAAAACATAGTGATGGCACAAGAGAAAAAGAGTCCAGGGGGAGAGAGGGATGTTGATAGCTAAGAATAGGTGCCTTAAGCCTCTTAAAAGCTTAAGAACCACTGTAAATTTTATCTTGTGCTTCTAAATGAAAATTTTATGTTCCTCCACAAACTGGTATTTTACTGGCAATGCAATCAAGGGTAGGCAGATATGTTCTGGAACTGTAAAAAAAAACTTAGCAGCAGGTTGTATGTGGTCACAAGTAGAAGGTTTCATTGTGCTATTCTAAGACAACCCTTAAAAGATCCTGCTGACAAAACAAAGATTTATAAATTCAAAATTAATACACAAAAATGATGCTCTCTTAATTTACAGTAAAACAAACCAAAAATTTGAAGAAAAATATAAACCAGATGACCCACAACTCACCATCATTGTATTCTTGATGTTGGTATGAAATATGATACCGAGGATAAGTTCCACCTTTGACAAACTTTTCAAATATTGGGAGGTCATAATCTGAAAAAAATATTTTTGCTTTATTCCATTAAACAGCATTAACTAGCCAAAACTGAATAAAAAGGTTTATGTATCATCCCCAATTTCTAATCAGGAAAAGCATATGTAAAGGACTATGCTTTTTTCATAATATATGCTGTATCTATGTCATTCCTAAATTAGGGGCAGAATACAAAGAAGATATTGATTTTTTAAAAACAACATACTAATTTTAATACATATTTTATGTCCCAGAAATATTTTTTTCTTTATATTCATATACTTTTACTATTTGCATGGTGACTCTTCATTTATGAATACTATAGACTTTACACTATTATACTATATGTTTATGAAGATTCTCAGTCATCCAGGTCATGGTTGTCCCAAAGGAGCTTTTTTTAAAAGGCAACTGAACTTTCTTTCCAGTTGCCTTTTGAAAAAGCACCTTTGCGACCCCTGTACTATATTATGCTATACATGTACACAAATTCCATCATTTAAATCCCAGTTTGCTCAAGGAATATTATTTTATTATCTTCTTGGTAAGCATGATGGGTTCTGCTCATTCTCTTTCATTGTGGAAACATACATTTATTCCACCTGAAGCCCACTTTGTGATCTTTTAAAGCTTTTAGAATAAGATTACAATATTAAAATATCAATTTTAAAAAAATCTCCCATATCTTTTAGAGTTTATTATAATCTTTTGAGGGTTTTAAGATGCTTTGCTCCACTAGATTAAACTTCCAGTTCAAATGGAAATTCAGTACAACTTCAGAGTATATTAACATTAAATTCTATCTTGATTTGAATAGAACTTTCCAGTACTTGAAAGCTTTAAAATTCTTACTTAGTTCCAATTGTGAAGGTTGCAATGACTTAAATCAATATGGTCAGTATTTTATATGTGTAAACATCATATGTTTACAGAGCTAGAAAAATAGTTGCATAAATCCAAATGACCTTGAAAAAAATATAAATTATAAATATTTCCACTAAAAATGAAAAAAAAACCCAGATCAAGATCCTTTTTATCATCTCAGCAATGATTGCTATTTTCTGATTTAACTGTTAGATATTTCTTTGATTATATAGCTGTATTAGTTACATTTCTGCATTTGCTACCATAGTCTTTGACCTACTCAAACACTATATTGTGAAGCTATAGATACTTAACATTGTAATATAAAACTTTATAACAATAACATTGGAAACATTGTCCATTTGTTTTTATCTACCAGAGAATTCTTGATGGTTATCAGGATAGCTCTGAGCTCTTGGCATCCGGGACTTAGGGTAGTTCTCCCTAGAAACACAAAACATTGCAATATTAAATTCGTAATAACTAAGAGCCTCCTGAATATAACTATGACTTGCAGAGCACAGCAGAAAAACAGATTATATGGTTCTCACCCATCTAGAGGGCTATCAAGTGACGGACAACTTCCTGAGCCAGAATTTTCAGGGCTACTCAGTGATAATGGATCCAACATCTGCAAGAAAAGCACAAAAATGTACGGCAAAGTTTCAGTTAGTTCAAGCCACATCAATAAACGGAATGGGGGAATCCAATGTTAATCCAAAATTTAAGGAGAAAAAGGGGGATCCCAAGAAAACCCTTCAAGCTACCAGATATGTAGAAGATCCTTTAACGAGAATGCTTACTAAGTCTCTTTCTGGAATGAACTCGCCCTCACTATTGATACTAGTGAATGATCCATTCCGTGCCACATGATCATCTGGAATGTATCCTGGAGGAGGAGAGCTGCTGTCACGAGTATAGCCTGTTGAATTTTAAAAGAAATGGAAAAAGATTATAAACAAGCTTACCATCAAGAGTCAATTATTAGTTTAATTTTTAAATCAAACAATATTCCTTTCTTCTGATCTTTCAGTTATTTTCTATTATTTTAAATTACGTATGCTGGTAAGCAAACAACTTTAGTTCAATATAGAACAATTTCAAATATAAAATGCATTATGCATTTCAGTAATTTTCTATGTGGTATATAAACTGTCAGGGGGAGATATGTTTTATACACTGATACAAACAGGGAAGAATGTACACTTTAAAAAAATGCTTCAGAACATCATCCTTTTTCATTCACACAGTATTTCAGGATGATATTCCTTACTTCTGCTTAATATTGATATTTTCCAACAGAGTGGTTTTTGATGTCCTGCTGTTTTTGCTGATAAAACTATAGCTATAGAAAAATACCTTTCCCCTTAATTCATGCTGAATATATATAATTCCCTCACAGAATACAAAATTGTAGAATACTGGTCTACAAAGTGACATAAATTGCACAGTAAATATAAAATATTAGTCACTATTTCCACATTTTTTTCATCCTGATCCTATTTTGGATTTTTTTAAATTGATATGGAATGTTCATACCAGTTGAAACATCAAAACACTCAACTTTAAAGGATGTTAAAACAAGAGCAAGGGGAAATGGCATAATTACTGATTAAAAAATAAACAATATCAACATATTCTAATGTAGGCAAATGCATCTTAATCCCTTTACATAAACATAGCTCTTTTATTACACAATATATGTGTAATATTTGCGTTTCTTTATATATCTAGAAAAATGAGTTTAATAATGTATTATGGATCTTGGTTGTCTAATTTTCCATAATTTTCTAATTTTTTAATACACTTCCTATATTTTTCATCACACGTATTTGAATCATTCACAAACAGTGCTTAAAAGATTGTCAGATTCTTTGGCAGATACCTCAGACTAAAAGCATTTTCCCCCAAGCAACATTCTCAGTCTTCTTTTGGAAACTACTAAATGAACCAGATAAGATTACAAGATTTTCAGTAAATCAACTGTTTCCCACTTAGAACCAACTTATATTCATGTGCTATGACTGACCCTTTTAAAATTTCTTTCTAGCAGCCTTTCTGCAATCTGGCAGCTAACAGAAAAGAATATAGCTGGCTGTCTACATACCAGTCCTATAAATCTTTCATTTCAAAACCTACAGAAATCCATCTGTCCTTCTTAAAAGTGAAAAAAGACAAAATAATATTTTTACACGGAAGCTGTTCTTAAATCTCAGCAATTTAAAAGGATTTTCTACATCTGCACCAGATTCTAACCAATTTCTATAAAGCTCTTTAAAATGTGTAGCTTTATCTTCAATAATTTTAGCTACCAACACAATTAATTTGCATGCTTCAATTTTGTTGACTTTTAGATGTGTAAGTATAATAATTATGGGCAGGCCCTGAAAGGAATTAAAAAGTGAATTTGAAAAAGCTATAGCCATTGAGACTATATCACATCAAAAGAAAAGCATTTTTATATAACCTGTAGAGGGGGGGGAAAGGACAATGGCTGATGTATATATTTAAACCCAGAAACAACTAATGCCTTATAGCAAATCCTTAATTTTATTTAGTGAATCTAAAGCAGCATTTTCCAGTTCTGTTAAAATTCAGCTACGTAATCATAACACATTTAAATATAAGAGAACACCATGTTAGCAAACAAGATTGGCATACATCAAAAACGTGTGCGTATTAAACAGTAAAACATACAAAACCAAGAAATAGACATCATGTAAAAAGATTGTCTAACTAATATAAGTTCTTTGATAGGTTTCTTTACTAGTCCATAGTTTAAGAATCTGGGAATTACTTAATCAATTTTTCTGGATAGAGAAGTGCATATATAAATTGATGTGCAATAATCTTATTTTTACTCAATTCTCTAAATATAACTTTCTTCTACAGTATCTCTTTTCCCAATCATTTTATGAATTTGTTTTTTTAAAACATGTAAAAATCTGAATGTGCTTTATATTTCACCTGATGATACAGAATCATAAGAATTCAAAACAGTGCAAATACCCATGTGTAACCAACCTATTTTGTATCTATATTCAAGAAATGTGAGTTAACGGTATTCACATAAAACATATTTGTAGAGAGAACTAAGATTTAAAATTACAGGTAGCCTCAGTTTATGACTTCAATTGAGCCCAAGACATTTGTCAAGTAAATTTTGCTCCATCTTATGACCTTTCTTCCCATGTTTGTTAAGTGAATCACTGCCGTTATTAAGTTAGTAACGCAGTTGTTAAGTGAATCTGGTTTTCCCACTGACTTTGTCAGATGGTCACTTAAAAGGTAACTACTTGTCCCCAAGACACTGTAATCGTCAGAAATATGAATCAATTGCCAAGTGTCTGAATTTTGATCATGTGACTATGGGGATGTTGCAACAGTCATAAGTGTGAAAAATGGCTATAAGTCACTTTTTTCAGTGCCGTTGGGATTTCGAACAGTCACTAAATGAACTGTTCAAGTTGAGAACTGCCTGTATTCCCATAATCAGAGATTTTGAGTGTGGTACTTTGTTCTCGTTATAATTCTGGTATTACATGAATTTAGTTTTAACTTGTTCAATGTTCTTATGAGTTTTCAGTTATTCAAGGTTCATACTGCACACTAATCATTGGTCTTTGTGTGCAGCAATATTTGTACTGCTTGCTTTTTGCAAATTACTGTGGCAGCATGAAAAGAAGGGTAAATGTTTCATAAATAAATAAATAAACCACCAGTTTAAAATTTAAAATATGAAGTCTTATTACCTATTACAGAATTCCTGTTTTTCTTTTCTGTTACTCTGAAAACTGTATTATCCAAATCTTCCAATGATGACAAGGGATCCATGTTATTCTAGAAAGAAAAGTATGATTATTTATTTATGCTTAAAAAAAATCTCTACCCTTATAAAAAGAAGCAACATTTTGACATAAATATGGATGACATCCAACGTTCCATTTCCACTTCCTAAAATGATAATGGGTGGAGTTAATTTTCTCCTTTCCGTAGTCCTCAAATTTGGCTCTGAGGGATTGAGGACTTCTGGTACAAATTTTATGAAGATGGAACCGCAGATGAACAGGGTTTTTCAAAAACCCACGGCACAAAATTCCAGTTTGATGATACTGGATTTCCCCCCAAATTTTCCACTTTTCAACTAGGATATTATAATATAGTATTATTTCCCAAGTGCACACATTCCAAATGTTAAGATTATAATGATAGCAAGAATGAAAGGTTAAAATGTATTGAGATTACTCAGAAATAGGAAAATAAAGTTTTTGGCACACCTGGGAGTATTTCTGCACACATCTCACTAAGAAGGATAGCTATCAACAATCAAAATATAGCTTAAATTGTTTTGGGCTTTGCCTACAATCTTTCTCTCCTACTGTTCTAATGAGGCAACTATTAAAAAAATATTTGTAACCTTTAAAGCAAAAACATGGTATTATATAACAAGTTTTCTGATTGCAATTTATATTTCATTAATATTCTGTGAACATACAAAACATGGCTTATTACATGCAACATGTACTGTATCATTATCAAATTTTATTATATTACACACACACACACACAAACAAATACAGATAATGTGCACATGAAAATAACCAAACTTAATGTGTTACAAGTCAGAGAATGAGAATTCATGCAGACATTATTCAAAGAATAATTTTGACTCAAATCTTTTTTGTAGATTTGATCAAAGATTACTTGTTAATGAAAATAAAGAGTTCTGTGGCTTTCTGGAACTAGAACCCAAAGAAAAAGACTCCTCCATAAAGGAAGGGGACAGATGGCAATTTTCCAGAGGGATCAGATTGTTAGGGGTCATGGGCAAACAACAGAGGAAAAGTGTTACAGCAATATACAAATTTACACAATGCCTTAACACACCTGTGTGTTTCCATGAACAACAAGCAGAATCTTGAGGCTCTTCATGTGAACACTGCGATCAAGGAGCTCCACAGCTTTGTCCAGATCATCCTGGACAGCTAATGGAATTACCAGCTATATGTAGGAAAAATTCACAAGATTAAAGTGCAAGTTAAATATAAATAACGTATATACACAATAGATTTTGTGACCTGAAAATTAACTGTACAATACCAACTGTCTTCAATAATTAGTATTTAGCAGAACTAAGGGACAGCGTGATAGAAAATGGGTAGAAATGAACCATAAAAAGGATATTTAATTATGACAATTTGGCTAAGCAGGATCTGTAGTCAGTGGAAAGATGTAACCATACTAAAAATTAACCAGGTTTTCCCATATCCCAAAGCTACTTGTTAAAGATGTATATGTTCTTTATGGCTATACTTTTTGAAATTTAGCAAGCCATAATAAATTAAGGACTCTTAATACAGGGAAATAGGCAAAAGAAAAATAAATCCACATTTGATTTTCATCACCACATTAATGAAAGGGGCGTTGTCTTACCTGAACGCCTTTTCTCAGCACGGAGATGGAGACTCCACCATTGGGTAGTAGACTGTATTCCTGCCCAATCAGATCAAGTCAGCCAAAGTTGCCACGCCCGTCCTGGACCGTTGGTCTCCAGTCTTTGACGCGAGCGTAGCCATTGACTGACAGCAAGACGTTGTGGCTCACCAAACTAA
>NW_015386330.1:383340-407655 GCF_001527695.2 Protobothrops mucrosquamatus | reverse complement strand
GTTATTCTAGAAAGAAAAGTATGATTATTTATTTATGCTTAAAAAAAATCTCTACCCTTATAAAAAGAAGCAACATTTTGACATAAATATGGATGACATCCAACGTTCCATTTCCACTTCCTAAAATGATAATGGGTGGAGTTAATTTTCTCCTTTCCGTAGTCCTCAAATTTGGCTCTGAGGGATTGAGGACTTCTGGCACAAATTTTATGAAGATGGAACCGCAGATGAACAGGGTTTTTCAAAAACCCACGGCACAAAATTCCAGTTTGATGATACTGGATTTCCCCCCAAATTTTCCACTTTTCAACTAGGATATTATAATATAGTATTATTTCCCAAGTGCACACATTCCAAATGTTAAGATTATAATGATAGCAAGAATGAAAGGTTAAAATGTATTGAGATTACTCAGAAATAGGAAAATAAAGTTTTTGGCACACCTGGGAGTATTTCTGCACACATCTCACTAAGAAGGATAGCTATCAACAATCAAAATATAGCTTAAATTGTTTTGGGCTTTGCCTACAATCTTTCTCTCCTACTGGTTCTAATGAGGCAACTATTAAAAAATATTTGTAACCTTTAAAGCAAAAACATGGTATTATATAACAAGTTTTCTGATTGCAATTTATATTTCATTAATATTCTGTGAACATACAAAACATGGCTTATTACATGCAACATGTACTGTATCATTATCAAATTTTATTATATTACACACACACACACACACAAACACTTGGATTTTGTGAGCGACAAATACAGATAATGTGCACATGAAAATAACCAAACTTAATGTGTTACAAGACAGAGAATGAGAATTCATGCAGACATTATTCAAAGAATAATTTTGACTCAAATTTTTTTTGTAGATTTCATCAAAGATTACTTGTTAATGAAAATAAAGAGTTCTGTGGCTTTCCGGTAGTAGAACCCAAAGAAAAAGACTCCTCCATAAAGGAAGGGGACAGATGGCAATTTTCCAGAGGAATCAGGTTGTTAGGGATCATGGGCAAACAACAGAGGAAGCGTGTTACAGCAATATACAAATTTACACAATGCTTTAACACACCTGTGTGTTTCCATGAACAACAAGCAGAATCTTGAGGCTCTTCATGTGAACACTGCGATCAAGGAGCTCCACAGCTTTGTCCAGATCATCCTGGACAGCTAATGGAATTACCAGCTATACGTAGGAAAAATTCACAAGATTAAAGTGCAAGTTAAATATAAATAACGTATATACACAATAGATATTGTGACCTGAAAATTAACTGTACAATACCAACTGTCTTCAATAATTAGTATTTAGCAGAACTAAGGGACAGCGTGATAGAAAATGGGTAGAAATGAACCATAAAAAGGATATTTAATTATGACAATTTGGCTAAGCAGGATCTGTAGTCAGTGGAAAGATGTAACCATACTAAAAATTAACCAGGTTTTCCCATATCCCAAAGCTACTTGTTAAAGATGTATATGTTCTTTATGGCTATACTTTTTGAAATTTAGCAAGCCATAATAAATTAAGGACTCTTAATACAGGGAAATAGGCAAAAGAAAAATAAATCCACATTTGATTTTCATCACCACATTAATGATTACACGATAAAAGTAGTTGATAATAAAAGAGGTATTTCCTCGTTCCTTTTCCTGAAATTCGTTAGACTAGTTTATAAGATTCAAAAAGATTGACGTTACGTTTACAGAACCACAAAAAAAAGAAAGATTGTTATAATTTTATGATTTTATTTTATTTTTTATGGTTTTGTTATGATTTAATGATTTATAATTCTCTTGCAGTTTGGTCTAGTTGTTAAGGCACCAGGCTACAAACCATGAATTCATCTCCTGCCTTAGCCATGAAAGTCAGCTGGGTGACTTTGGGCCTGTAACTCTTTCTCAGCCCAATCCACCTCACTGGTTTATTGTGGTGGGAAAAACAGGCAAAGGAAGTTCTGTTGGATATGTTCACCTCGAGTTATTTGTAAAAATAATAAAGGCAGGATACAAAACAAACAAACAAACAAACGTTTCTTAATATTTAACTATTAAGCAATATTTAGTAAATATTTTTATTATCTTTATCATCTATTTTTTTAACTCTGCAACTTTGCTTTACCTGATTGAGTTCCTGAAAGATAACATAAACTTCAACATAAACATATATGTTAACATTTTATAGTTTGAAATTTAATTATCTATTTCACAAACTAAAGATCCTGCCTTTATCATTTTTATAAAGAACTCAAGGCAGCAAACATCACATTTCGAAAAGATTTATTTGTGCCTTAAGCTCAGTGTTGATTCCTGGTGACTGCTTGGACTAAATTCTTGCAGTTTTCTTGGCAAGAATTTTTGGAAATGGTTTGCCACTGCCTCCTTTCTAGGGCTAAGAAGGAATAACTGGCTCAGGGTCATTCAGCTGGTTTTGTGCCAAAGATGGGACTAGGTCTCCTGATTTCTAGCCTAATGCCTTAACTATAGTACTTAGCCAAACCTGAATTAGTTGAATTAGTGAATATACAGATTTAGAGAAGGGTATGGCATAGCTAGAATGGCAAATAGTATGAAGAAGATAAAATCTTTAATGATGAATAGTTTCTGCCAACTCTTATAGAAATTACTTTAAAAGGTAATGGCATTTCTAGCATTCTGGCTAAATACAGTCAGAAAGGTAAGCTGAACTGCTTGTTGTTTTTGTTCAATCTTCCTCTTAATTGTTTATTTAGTTTAATTATTTAATAATGGTATACTTTTAATATCTCATTATAGACAAGGTTGTTGCTTCTGAGTTACACAGTGATCATATTCTGCAAACTCTAACCAATTCACAGATTTTATATTTAATAATATACAGTACATTTTGTTACTTCCCAATCATATCTTCCAAAGGTATTACATTTCTTTAAAAATAAAGATACAGCATCAAATATTTTTATTTCGTTTTCTTGTTTCCCAAAATACACTGAAAATCTTATTACATCAATACATGATCTGATGAGAAAGATTATTTTTATGAAAACAAAAAGCCACAATATAAATGGCACAACATGGAGTGTAACCTATTGCAAATCTTAAATATGTTTCAGAGCTTCAAGTAGTTCCGTCACCAAGTTTTCACTATATCAACATTACAAAGAATAGTCTAAAAAACATTATTTTACCTCATTATTGCTGTAATACAAATTCATGGACTGTCCAAAGGCAACTTTAGCTTTTGATGCAAGATCTTCTAGCTTGATAGGTCTAGAAAACTGTAGTATTCTATAAAGTAGGATACAACTTTTATTAGAAATAATCTACAGAAATGAAAGAAGTTACAAATTGTAATTATGAAAGTCAAACTTATTTTCAGTGCCATCTTGAAAAAGAGAAAAGGCAAACCACTTCTCCCAACAATTAAACCACATGAGCTGAATTCAATTGTAATGGAGGATCGAGCTCTCATTTCTTTCTTTGCCTCTACAAAGGACTAAATAAAGGCTTATCCTTATCCTTCCCTTTCAAAGGGAGAAATTTCAACTTGAATTACACCTAGTCTATGACTGGTAGACATAACAGTATCTCAAAATATTGCACAATGCAATAATCAAATTGCACCTTATTTCTTCACCCTGTAAGAGGAGGCTAATGAGCTAGTTGACAGTAAAAAGATTATTTTGCTAGGCCTATACAGATTTCCTAGTATTAGAAATCCTAGGAAGTGATCTACTTAAGAATTGCAACAAGTATAACAGGATAAACCAAGTTCAACTAAACTTTAATTTGCAACATTTTAACTCAGTCAAGTGTTCTAGAAATAATTTTAGGAATATATTAAAAATAATTTGTACTATATGATTTACAATTTCATATGGAACACAATATACCAGCATATTAAAATTTGTTTGCCAGGATAACCATAAGCTTACATTTCTGTTGTATCTATAGTTTGAGGTTAATTATTGGTTGAGTAGGCTAATTATGTAACCTTATGTAACCATCCTAAAAAACACTGTCTGTCTGTCTGTGTTTGTTTGTCTGTCTGTCGTCTGTCTAGCTATTTAGCTATCTTGGACTGAAATAAAAACCTAAACATTACAATATAGTATATTATTTCATCTATTCTTTAAACAGAAATTCAAAATAAAACAAAAATCCTCATACATTTATAGATAGGTGTTGGGTTATTACACTTGCTCAGTGACTGTTCAAAATTATAACAGTGCTGAAAAGGGGACTTAACAACAAGTCCTCAGAATTCCAGTCATTGCAGCATCCCCAATGTCACATTATCATGATTTACAACATTCCCTGCCAGCTTCCCTGAAGCAAAGCTAATGGGGAGCCTGAATAGAAGTCAAAAGCCACTCTTGCCACTTTTTTACCTGCCTGCATTCTGTAATGCCTGCCTCCGGGACATCCCTGCCACCCAGTGACATTCACCCATATTCTGTATGGCCTGCCTGCAACACCCTTCCCCATCGTTTGCCTGTTTCCATAGCACCTACATCTCTTGCCCATCTGCCTGCACTTCGGAGCCTCTGCCCACGGCGTCCCCCATTCCACCTGCTGGCCTGGGACTCCTGACTCTTCCCACTTAATGACCCACAAAGTCCTGGGTTTAAGACAGTTACTGGGGTTGCTGGACCTGCCATTGCTAAACAATGTAGTTATGTAACATTGCATCTTAGGACTTCATTGTTTAAGTGATGGAAGTTCCTGAACCAATTGCAACCATAACCTGTACAGGACTTTTTAAAAAATGTTTGCTTATGTTTTCAAACATTGATGTTGATTAGGTAGTTTTAAATTAAGTCAAGATTCTATAAACTTATGAAACAGTGAAAATTTTTAAAAAGTTCTCATATTCAGAAAATAACAGAAATTTGCTTAAATAAATTACTGTTTACCTTTTTTCTCCTCGATGTTCAAATTTGACTCGTACATCATTCTATAAGAGAATTATACAAACTTATTTATTGTGGTCAGTGGCATTGATAAAGATGTCTTTTCCACAAGCTTATAAAAATATGTATCTGGAGGCAAGGATTGTATGTGAATTTTATCCAGTCATTTGAAGCATTATTAGTTATCATACTGATTAGAAATACACAAAAAATAAACTAGTATATACAGCACCTATGTTTAAAATCTGTTATGTAATTTTAAAACTATTTCATTTCAATTTCTAAAATGTACATACCACAAATCAATGTAAAAATTATAATATAGGCAAAAATTCTTCACTGTGCTGGGCAAACACATTATATGATTACCTGTTTTTTGGGTGAAGTTAACTTTCCCTTTCCCTTTCCCATTTCTTGAAGCGGCAAAGCAGGACGACTTGCCTTATGAAGAACTGCCAAATCCTGCATGATTGAATTCAAAGCTTGCTGTTCATCTATTTAAATAAAAATGAAACAAGGAAATGTAATTTTCAAACTAAGTTTTTAAAAATCATAAAAAAACTAATCAATTAAGAAGCATAAGTAGAATAAGGATAGTATGCATTGTAACTTTAAGAGCATTCATAATACAGATCTCAACAACTTGATATTAGATAGTAGTATTGGTAGTGTTCGTTCATTTATATTTTACTTCAGCAGCAACTGTATTTTATTATATTCATACAATAATGTG
The DNA here is from genome assembly GCF_001527695.2 of Protobothrops mucrosquamatus. NCBI lineage: Eukaryota > Metazoa > Chordata > Lepidosauria > Squamata > Viperidae > Protobothrops > Protobothrops mucrosquamatus. Next base: position 402,027 of record NW_015386330.1, on the reverse strand, counting down.
ATTAAAAAAAACTCCCATGGAGTTTTAATATTACTCATCATTTACTATTATTTAAATTCAGAATTGGATTATTACATTCTCAGGCACATGTTTGAAACCCTAGTAACTTCAGGAACTCACCCATAATGGCATCCAGCAAAACCGAATTTCAGAACAGTGCTCCCATTAGAATTCTTTTATTGCCTAAATAAATAAGAAGAACAATGAAAATATCAAAAGAAAAATAGTTCTGGAAAATCTGTATTTTCAGGTATTCCAGAAATCACAATTGTTCAAATGTGAAATGCAATTAACACACCAGAAGAAGAAGCAAATGAAAGGAGAAAGGAAAGATACCTAAAATTGGCCATTGCTCAATCAAAACTACTTTTAACTCCAACAAACAGACCATAAAAAGCTATGGTTAAATACAAGCATATGAATATCTTTTTTACAGCATATGATAAAGCAGAATGACCAGAAATACAATTCAAAACCCTGGCTTTCCATTGTTTTCTATACAAGTACAATGTGCCTATAGGTACGCCTTGATTTCTTAATTAATTAATTTTCCCGCACTTTTGGAGTGTGACAAAACTAATTTCCAGCCTATCTACAAACCTCCGAATCATTTACAACACATGACAGCAATCACAACATCCAAAACAACAATAACTCACTGACTGAAACATCACAATAAAATCCACATGTATAAAAAACTCGGTATCTATCAATATACCCTAGGCAAGAGAACATTGTGTCTCAAAAACACATGCACAATTAGAGACAGGTATGATAAAAGTGTCTAGCTTCATAAACTTTTGGTTAAAACCAACGTTTTTCCTCTAGGCTTAGCATCATTACTTTTTCTGGACAACTTTCAATCTACATGGATCAAGGCTACTGAATTCAACCTTTTCAAGTAAGCCCTTAAGATAGAATATGAACAGGCAAAACAAACTCTGAAACAAAGGATCCACTGAATCCTGATGGGCCAGCATCCTGTAGTGCAGGGCTTTTCAACCTTTTCACCCATTGTACCACTTTTAGGATATGGCAATATCCGAGTACCACCAGTCGCCTAGCAAGGTGTCAAAAACTTGATGACCAAAAAAAAAGGAAAAAAGTAATAAAGTACAGGTAGTCCTCGACTTACAACAGTTCGCTTAGTGACTGTTCGAGGTAACAATGGCACTGAAAAAAGTGCCCCCCAAGCCGCAGCCGAGCAAGACACCTGCCTGCCCATCCGGCGGCGCTCTTCCTCCTGTTTCATTTCTGTTGAGGATTGGCAGTGGGGGTGGGGTGGGGATGTTTAGTTTTTATTCCCATCCACTGGGACACTGTGACCGTCATAAATATGAATCAGTTACCAAACATCTGAATGTAAATCACAAGACTCTGGAGATGCTGCAACATTCCAGCTGATTGGTGCTTCTTCAGGGCTCAGAAGAAGCGCTAGGATCAGTGCTGAGCTCCAGCTGGAGCCTGGCCCTGATCCTGGCGCTTCCACTAAGCCCTGACAGTCCCGAAGAAGTGCCGATCAGCTGGAAAGTGGCCCTGATCCTGGCGCTTCCGCTGAGCCCTGACAATCCTGCAGCTCCAGCCATCTCTCGCTCAGGCTTGTGCGGTGCTGCCACCGGTTCAGCTCATTCCCCTCCCCTGCTACCACTTTTCTAGGATGGTTGCGTACCACCTGCCAGGTGCCAATGTACCACAGGTGGTACCCGTACCACTGGTTGAAAAGCCCTGCTGTAGTGCAGCAGTCTCCAACATTTTTGACACCAGGGACGGGGGGGGGGGAGAGGGGGGGAGAACACAACCTAGATCCCACGCATGTGCAGTTTTGCTCACCTGTGCCACCCATGCCCGGGGGGGGGGGACTCCTGCTGTAGTACATATCCTGTAACTATAATTTGTTATTACTTTGTTGTTACTTAATAATTATAAATACTTTTAGATGCTTTATATTTAATGCCCACACTAGTCTGTGAGCTCCAGGAGCTTTCTTTTAAATCTTGCCATTATATTATGCAACCTAGGAAGCATACTTTTTATGTTGTTGCACTGCTTTCACCATCACCACCCCACCCCCAATATGCAATCCCCAATTCTTCTTGCCTTTAGGAAAACTGTTTAAGACCTGCCTCTTCCCCCAGATCTAATAAGGAGCCTATGGAATGGGAGTCCCACTATGGTTGTTTTGTTATGATTCATCACCATTTTACATTTATATATTGTCCATTTATTGTTATAAGGTGTTCTTTTTTCTTTTTATTTATTGTTGTTTATATGGTACCCTACCCAGAGTCACACTGTTTGAATTAGACAGTCTTATAACCCTTATAAATAAATAAATCCTCTCATAACATGACTAAAATTTATTATATGCATTGGTTGATTTTCAAGGATACAGCAGCTGGATGGAACACTGTTTTACTTCATTTATTTATTTATTACATTTGTATGCGACCCATCTCATTGTTTGAGGGAACTCTGACGGCTTACAACGTATAAAAAAAAACCATAGAAATAAAACAATTATAAATATAAAAGTAAATTAAAATTGCAGAGGATTAAAAGCAATTTAAAACAATCACACGGGTTTGGAGGGGAGCAGCAAGCGGTGCCTTCATCGTTACTACACCAACCACCCCTAGCCTAGACCCTAGAGCTACTGCTTCAAGCTCCCGTGCCAGCTGGCGTTGCCAGGTTTTAAGGCTTTTCTTGAAGGTCAGAAGAGAGGGGGCAGATTTCACCTCTGGTGGCAAGATGTTCCAAAGGGCGGAGGCCAAGGCAGAAAAAGTTCTTCCCTTGGACCCCACCAAAAGTATCCATCACAAGTTTGCATAAAGTGAGAGACGTGTGTTTCAAGCGTGGTAGTAAAACTATGCAATATTCTTCTTTGGGAAGCCAGACTGACATCAACATTAATTTTATTCTGGCATCAAGGGAAAAGCTGACTATTTTTAATTTGATAGTAATAGTGTTTGCTTATTTGTTCTGGATGTATCTCAAACCATCGATTTACAGCAGTTCGCAAATAACGGAAGGAAGGAAATTATCCTCTAGCCATGCTTATTTGCTGCACTGCAATTAGAAAACCCCCTCAATGTGAAGATCTCAAATAAGCAATCAGTTATAATATATAACTGCCTCTCTTAAGAATTCTTTGTTAACCCCCCTTTGAACCCTGTGGTCAGAAGGACATCCAAGCTGTACTGTTCAAAGAAGCAGCACGTTTAGGAAGACTGAAGGGACTGTGAAGGAACCATACCAATTCTTCAACAGCTAAGACTATCGTCATTTTAAATAGGAGATTCTGAAGAGTGATTCATAAAGCATATAATGGAATGGTTTGTCCAGCTGTATGAGAAAAGCTGATTTTGTATAAAAATACTTATAAAATGGCTGCTGTCACACCAATTAACTATTATAAAAGGAAAAGAGTAATTATCCTTCTCTCTCATACACATTTATACTTTCAAACATATCCACTGCAGACTGCTGTTTTAAAACATTTCCAGTTGGACTTTAGCACCAATAAAGCACACTGCCAACATGATTATGATAAGGGATTATGGGACATGTGAGTCAGATCTTGTAGAGGGTCCTAAGTTATTTATCCCTGATTTAGATGATCAGGGTAATCCAGAACTGATCAAAGAAGATGCTTGGACAGAACCACTTTATAGACTATATGCAACACATAACTGTGTTTATTCTTGTCTTATATTGTGCTTTACACATTACAAGATTGTTAAGGGACAAATAGAAAGAGGAAGGGTATTAGGTACGTTTGCCACCTTGAGTTATTTATAAAGGAAATAATAATAAGGCAGGATATAAAATAAGATTCAATAAAAGAACAGTGAAAATTATTTATTCCCAAAGGTCCTTCTGAATAATCCAACCATATCTTCTTCGGGGGGAAAAGCATTAAGGCGGAGGTTAATCTAATATTTACAGGGAGGCTATTGCACAATATTAGTTATCTAATAGAAAAGTACCTGGCCACATTTATCACCCTAAAACAGGCATGCCAAACTGCTGGCCCGAGGGCCAGATGCGTCACACCGAAACCGCACCCACCCCATTGCCGGCAATGGGGTAAAAGTCACGATAGGTTGTGCGACATCACGTGATGTTGCGAGTTTGACATGCCTGCCCTAAAATGTGGGGTAAGTAGGAGTTTCTTCTGTGATAAGCTATTGCTAGTTGGAGGAGTCAATCCTGAAAGCACCCTAGTGCCAACCATATACAGCTTTATAGGTTAATACTAGTACTCTGAATTGCACTTACACAGCTTTTCAGCAACCAATGCAGAGCCTTATGCATAAGTATAATACATGCCTGGAGTTAACCCTTGCAGCAATAAGGCTGCCATATTCTGCACTAATTTAATTTTTTCTGGTTAGTCTTTAGAAGCTGCTCCATTTAGCCATTTGTGGTGTGTCCAGGACCATCTTTTTCAGCAAGAATTTACCCACTCATTTTGGGAGAAGGTATTGACTATCCTATACTGTACTTCTGTAAAATCAGGGGGAATTAAGCCAGTAAAGCAAGGGTCCCCAATCCCCAGGCCACAGACTGGTGCTATTAGGAACTGGGTCATACAGCAGGAGGTGAGCAGCAGATGAGCGAACCCTACTGCAAACTGCACATGCGTGGGATCTCAGTTGCACGCTCCCCCACCAAACTCCGGTCTGTGGAAAAATTGTCTTCCACAAAACTGATCCCTGGTGCCAAAAAGGTCGGGGGCAGAGAATGATTTGCCATAATTTATTTTATTTATTTATTTATTAAATTTATATACCGCCCTATCTCCCTTGCGGGACTCAGGGCGGTGAACAGGCGATACTAAAAACCACAATAATAAATAAATAGTTTGTTTTAAAATCTAATTAAATAACAGGCCTGTTCTAAAAACACACCCGTAAAAAACCCCCCACTGAAACATAATCAAACTACGCCAGGCCGGCCGCACGGAATAGATGGGCCTTCAGGGCTCGGCGAAAAAGGCGCAGGTCCGCAACTGTACGTAGGTCGGGGGGTAGGTCATTCCAGAGGCATGACCTCTGGCACATACATTATGGAACAGCTTTCCGCTGGACATCAGAGGGGCCACACACTTGTTTGTTTGCAAGCACTATAGAGTAATAATATAATATTTTAAAATACTTACAGAATTTTAAATTCTACGGTAGCACTCCAGCCCAGGCAGTAGCAGATTGCAGCAAAAGCAAAAACAAACCGGCCCCAGATTGGCTCATTTGGCCATGTGATCAGGGACAAAAAAACAAAAAACAAAACCTTTTGGCTTCAAAAAAACCATCCGACTTCTCGTAGGCCTAACGGTCCAGGCAAGTCAGAGTTAAATATGTAAATAGTAAGTGGAATGAGGAAAAAATATTTTTCCTATCTTGTAGATTGTAGGCAAAAACAATAATGTCAATTAAAATTTTTGCATTTCCTGAAATATATATTTGCAATGCCATAGTGGAAATCCACTCAGATAAGGAACTTGACCACGGTCAGTTTAATTAAAGCACTATATGAATATCAAAGGATCAAAACTGCCACCAAAACTGCCAGATTTTCAGTGTTATAACTTCTCCAGCCAGCAAATAAAAAAATCTAAGCTTCAAAGATAGTTCACCTCATCAGCAAAGAGGCCAAGCAAACTGACATATAATAAGCAGCTGTTTAAAAGAGGAACACTCAAATCTCTGAACAAAGTCTTACAAGACATCAGGTAGAGTTGGCATCAGTTTTCTATGCCCTCATTATTTTCAGACAGAATTATTGTAATAATGTAGTGCACTGTACATCCGTCTACCTGTAAAGTCAATCTGAACATTTCAATTTGTCTAAGTGAACTTTTCAGGCATTAAGAGATCGAAAAATGTTTTTCTCACCTTAGATGACCTTCCACTGGTTGCCTATTTGCTTGCTCGCTCAATCTGAGGTGTCATGGATGCCTCTTAAAGCTCTGATGCTGCCCATATAAACATGTCCAAGCATTAAAGTCAGCACTGGAGTTGCAACTCCAGGCATACAGGCCCAAGAAATTCAGTGGCCGCACTCACTCCCAGGAAAAATCTACCAATTTCTTACCTTTCTGTTTTTTACCACTAGGTAGATGTACTTAAAAAAATAATAAATAATAAATACAGGTAGTCCTCGCTTAACCAATTCACATGACTTGGAGAAACTAATATTAATCATAGCTTATCATATATAAATTAATCATAGCATGCATATATACCGTGTTTTCTCAAAAATAAGACCCAACCAGAAAATAAGCCCTAGCATGATTTTTAGCACGTGCCTAATATAAGCCCTAGACCAGACATGTCAAACACAAGGCCCGGGGGCCGGATGTGACCCACGAAGTGGTTTCATGTGGCCCGCAAAGCCATCCTGGAAACAGTGAGGGAACGGCCCCCTCTGCCTTGGCCCTGGCCCAGGCCGGCAGGGAGCCAATGTACAATTTTGTGGTGGCCATCTATGCTGAAATGCATTCAGTCTTAGCTCCACAAGGCCGTCTAGAAACAGCGAGGAACCAGCCCCTGCTGTGTCAGCCCCACCCCCTGGGTGCATGCTGGAGAAGTGTCACCCTTTGTGAGGAATGAAGAAATGGACCATGCCTTGGCGCTTGCCCCGGTCCCATCCCCTTCTGCCAGAGACCCTCAGATCTGTCCCACTCCTGCCCAGGCCCCCACAGGCACCCTTGACATGAACGATGTAGAGCTGGCCACGCCCACCCAGTAGGCCGCACCCACCCGGCCCCCCGAGGGCAACCGCAATGCTGATGCGGTCCTCAATGAAATTGAGTTTGACACCCCTGCCCTAGACCCAAAATAAGCCCCAGTTAAGAACCCGGGGTGTGTGTGTGTGGAGCTGCCCCACGCACCCCACACCTGCGCACCTCAGGACCCCGCAGCCAAGCCACTGCCTGCTCGGTGACCTCCCCTCGTTTGTTCAATGACCCAGCTGCCCGCCCACCTCTTGCCTTTCACTTCCCTCCTGAGCCAGACTGCCATGCTACAGAGGATGGGCAGGGGAGGCTTGGCCCCCTTACCCCTCTGCCATTTTGGAGCCAGGGTGGAGTGATGGCGAAAGGTCTCTGCCGCCATTGCTGCTGGAGGGGTTTTCTTTGGTCTCCGCTGCCCTTGCCCGGCCCCGCAGATCACCTGCCCGCCGGCAGCCGCCTTCCCCGTTCACCTTCCTGTAGATCAGGAAGCCGGCAGCCGCCTCCCCTTCCTCCGCCTGCTACTTTTGTCCTATGGTGACGCCTTGCACTGCCTGCTCCCCGGTCACTGCCTGTATTGTATGGTTTCAATGGCAGCAGTTCTGGAGACCGATGGTAGGAAACTGTGGCAAGCAGAGCAAGATAATCTTTCTCCAACCATGAAGGGGACTAGGTGGCCGAAACTGCCAGCCCAGGGACGATGCAGAGCCTCAATTCTAAACATTATGGCTGGAGGAAACCAGGCACCGCTCATCACCTTGCCAATATCATCCCAACAGTGAAGCATATTGGGGGGGGGGGGGTTTCAGCAGCAGGAACTGGGAGATTGGTCAGGGTTGAAGGAAAGCTGAATGGAGCAAAGTACAGGGATATCCTCAATAAAAATCTGTTCCATAGAGCTCAGGACCTCAGACTGGGCTGAAGGTTCATTTTCCAACATGACTATGATCCTAAGCATACAGCCAAGACAACAAAGGGGTGGGGCTTAGGGACAACTCCATGAATGTCCTAGAATGGCCCAGCCAGATCTCTAACTTGAACCCTATTGAACATCTCTGGAGGGACCTGAAAATGGCTGTCCACCGACGGTTGCTATCCAACCTGACTGAGCTTGAGAGGATTTGCAAGGAAGAATGGCAGAAAATCCCCCAATCCAGGTGTGCAAAGCTTGTCTTATCATACCCAAAAAGACTTGAGGCTGTAATTGTTGCAAAAGGTGCTTCAATAAAGTATTGAGTGAAGGGTCTGAATACTTATGCCAATGTGCTATTTCAGTTTTTTCTTTTTAATAAATTTACAGACATTTCTAAAATTCTGTTTTCACTTTGTCATTATGGGGTACTGAGTGTAGATTAGTGAGAAAAAAAAGATTTTCAACAACTGTAGAATCAGGCTGCAACATAACAAAATAGACAAAAGCGAAGGTCTGAATACTTTCTGAATGTTCTGTACACACACTCACTCACTCATACACACTCAGGTAGTCCTAGACTTTTAACCACAATTGAGCCCTAAAATTTATGTTGCTAACTAAAACATTTAAGTGAGTTTTGCCTCATTTTACGACCTTTCTTGCCACAGTTAAGTGAATCATTGCAGTTAACAACATTGTGTTACAGTAAGTAAATCTGGCTTCCTTGTTGACTTTGCTTGTCAGAAGGTGACATGGCCCTGGGCACTGCAATGGTCATAAAAATGAACCCATTGCCAAGCATCTGAATTTTGATCACGTGACCAAGGGGATGCTGCAACGGTTGTGTGAAAAACGGTCATAAGTCACTTTTTTCAGTGCCATTGTAACTTTGAATGGTCACCAACTTGGTTTTCTAAGAATAACAATAATTGAGTTTTACCATAGTGCTCTGTCTGAATAACAATAAATTGTCATTAAATGGAAGAGAAAACCATAAATGTCTGCTTCCAACTATATTAAAGAATGTAATGCTTATGATTTGTTCATACTGTACATAATTAAGTCTACTGAGAGGTCATGTGATAACTGGCAAGTCACATCATCGTGAACTTTTGCCAAGATCAATATGTGAAACAGTTCTCCAAAACCTTAGGACCATTAACATCCAGAAATCTCTGCCAGTTTTCACCTGCCAGGCACCAAGTTGGGGAAGGGTGCTATAAACACATACGCTCTTTTATTTTTGTAGTTGTTTACTTGACTAAGCTAAGCAGGAGTAAACTAATTGTGCTGGCTTCACTTTCAGTTGTGCAACCACATCAATAAAGGAGAAGTAATATAAAAGAAAGCCAGGGTAATGTTTTTCAGCTTGCTCAGAATTATAAAAATATACAAATTAGTGCAAATTAAGTCTAAAGGCAGAAATATTGCTGATTAATAAAACGCTGACTTTTTTTTCTATCTAAGATGGCACCTGCTCTGAAAGAACTTACATTTTGCACAGAAAGATTTAGGATGCTTTGATTTTACACTATTCTAGGAGATAGTAATGGGGAGAGAGGGCCTTAAACAATTACATGTGTGCCCATTTGTGGGCCAATCTGATTTTATAAGAGTTACCTATACCCTGGTTACACTATAATTATTACAATGAACTCTCCTCAAAGAGCACCTGAAATCTTTGCAGCAAAATATGGCAGCTGAGCTGCTTATCTATACCTAGGACAGTACTAATGTCATATTGCATACTTATTAGAAGTCCCCTGGTAGCTACTGACTGCTTTCTGGACTAAATTTCATATGCTTGTTTAAGCTATAAAACAATTTATGGCCAGATTATCTGAGGATTGTACTGTCCTTGTAAAACATTTGAATGTTACAATCTGGCAGGGGAATTCTAAAGAGTTACCAGCTTGTATAGGCCTACTTATAATTACCAAAACCAGTATCAATTACCTTTTAGGCTAATCTATTAAGACAAAGTTACTAGATAAAAAAGCCACCTATGTTAAAGTGCACATTATGAAATGTAGATACTGTATGCATATTTATTCCAGATATCAAAAGTGTACCAACATGTTATTTTTAAACTGAATTTTTCTAGGTATGCTTTTTAAAAAAACCTTAAAGTGAGCTTCTAGTAGCCTCTTTTACCATGAGAGTGAGAGAACAGAACTTGAAATATAAATATCTTTAAAATATGGTCAGCATCTCTAGACTTTGATCCTCAAACCCACAATGTTATGGCAAACTTGGAAGAATTTGCTTGCCAAGCAAAAGCGGAAGCCAGAGAAATTCCTTGCATGTATTTCCATATTTCACATCACAGGGCAAAAGAAACCCAATGTTCACTTTTCCATTTACAAATAAGCAATGCTGGGCAACACTCATAAATCTGGGGACAATCTATCAAGCAGTTGTCCACAGAGACTATATGCTTCAAATAATACATAGAGAAAGCAGTTAAAAGCACAAATCACAAATAGCACAGAACAAATTATATAAAACCAGTATTCACTGGCAGTATGTCACAAACCACTTTAGCAAATATAACTTTTTCTACTTGTAATCTGTTTCCCATAATCGCTCAGTGAAACTATTAGTCAAGATCACCATCAAAACTGACCAGAGTACAGTTCTCATGGATAATCTTCATTATACACCCAAATTATATCTTACAGTAGTTTATAACACTACTGAGCATTAATTTTAATCTGTTTCTATGTCTTGTTTTTAAATTGATACATCAAATTCCATCTTTTGTGATGGATTAAACATTCTTCCTCAAATACTCAAAACCACCTGTAGATAATTAAACATTAAAAATCTTATTTCTCGGTACAACAGCCCACATTTCTCAGTATATATTATGTATAAATCAGCACTACACTGGAGACAGGGAAAACATGCAGGGCATTTCCAAAAACAAAAAGCAATTCTCATATAAATAGGGCCACTTATCTACAATAGCAATAGCCCTTAGACTTATATATCACTTCACAGTGCTTTATAGCCCTCTCTAAGCTGTTTATAGAGTCAGCATATTGCCCCCAACAATCTGGATCCTCAATTATTACCTGTTGACAGCCAAACCTATACGACATTTTTTTCTCCTCCATCTAGTAGCGGAGTTTGATCTCAAACAATTATGACACATAAATGTGTATGTACAAGACATACCTGGGCAGAACTCTTGACACCTATATTTATTGAGAAAGAAGTTGGGAGTGAGCAGAGCAGGACTGCTTCCTCATACCCTCCCCCCCCGAACTGCAAGTCAGCTAGCTCATGTAATCCCCCCTTTCTTTTTAGGCAACGCAAGCGAACCTCGATCTTTTTCCCTCCATCGCCACTGAAACGACTTTCTACTCCGCCCCCTCCCCCCCCCCAGAATTCCGCGATCGGTTTTACAAATGCAGAGCCCGCGTCCGATTACCTGCGAAAGCGGAGATAGTCCACAAAACTACCATCCCCGGCGCCCCCTCAGCGCACAACCTCCCCAGGCCCCCTGGCTTGGCTCCCCTCTCCCATCAGGCGCCGGAATCGGTGGCCCCAGCACAGCTCGTCGCGCGCCCGCCCGCCCGCCCGCCCGCGCGCGCACCCAACGCCAACGTACCTGCGGGGCAGAATTAAGGCGCGCGGGTGGGGGGGAAGGGGAGGAGGAGAATTTCTCCCCCCCCCCGGACTGGAGGCTCCGGGCCCAAGCCGCCGAAGGGGGTCCAGGTTATCGATTTTCACCGGAGACCCGAGATGCTCCTGGCTCTGCCGGATGAGACGGGAGGATGGCGTGAACGGGGGAGACGGTAGCAGGCCCAGCGGCCCCCTCGCCCCACCGGAGAACGAAAGCTGCAGCCTGCGAGGGACGGAGGCAGAGAGGAGAGGCGGCTGAAGGACCCGGGCGCTCCCGCGGGCGAGGGGCAGGGGGAAGGATACCACCGGTGCCCCCCCACCCCGCGGCCGTCACCTTATCCAGCCAGACCTTCCTCTCTCTCCCTGCCCCCCAGTTTTTTTCCCCTCCAGAGCTCCGCCTCCCTCACGCAGAACCCGTGACACCGAACCCGGCCGCGACGTCAACGTCATCACGCAAGCGCGAGATTCCCCCCCCCTTGTTCGGACGCCGCGGCTAAGAGAGAGAGAGAGACAAGGAAGAGGAAGGATTAGCACGAGGGCGACCATGGGAAACCCGGGGCAGCGCCTCAGAGCTCCCTGAACGACAATTCCCAGCAGATTCGGCGAAAGAGCAAGGAATGCTGGGAGTTGGGGTTTAATACCTTGAAGAACGCGGATGCGTCCAACTCTTTGGTCGGGAGAATGTGTGGCCTTCATGTACATGGAATATTAGACGCGCACGCAACACACAAAGTCTCTCTCTCTCTCTCTTTTTCTTTCTTTCTCTCTATTTCTCTCTCTCTCTTTCTCTTTTTCTTTCTTTCTCTCTCTTTCTCTCTCTATCTATTTCTCTCTTTTTTCTCTCTTTTTCTTTCCCTCTCTCTTTGTTTTCTCTCTCTCTCTCCTTCTTTCTCTCTCTTTCTCTCTTTCTCTCTCTCTTTCTCGCTCTCTTTCCTTTCTATTTCTCTTTCTCTTTTCTCTCTTTTTCTTTCTTTCTCTTTCCTTCTTTCTCTATTTCTCTCTCACTCTTTATCTCTTTCTTTTTTCTCTCTTTTTCCTTCTTTCTTTTTCTATTTCTTTCTTTCTCTATTTCTCCTTTCTCTCTTTTTCTTTCTCTATTTCTTTCTCTTTTTCTTTCTCTCTTTTCCTCTCTTTTTCTTTCTTTCTCTCTTTCTCTCTTTCTTTTTCTTTCCCTCTTTGTTTTTTTCTCTCTCCTTTCTCTCACTCTTTCTTTCTTTTTCTTTTTCTTTCTCTGTCTCCCTCTCTCTTTCTCTCTTTCCTTCTTTCTCTCTATTTCTCTTTCTCTTTTTTCTCTCTTTCTTTTTTCTTACTTCCTTTCCTTCTTTATTTCTCTATTTCTCTCTCTTTATCTCTCTTTTTCTTTCTTTCTCTCTCTTTTTCTCTCTTTTTCTTTCATTCTTTCTGTTTCCTTTCTCTCTATTTCTCTCTTTCTCTTTTTCTTTCTCTCTATTTTTTTCTTTCTACCTCTCTATTTCTCTTTTTTTCTCTCTCTATTTCTCTTTCTCTCTTTGTTTTTCTCTTTCTTTCCTTTTTTCTTTCTATCTTTCTTTACCTCTATTTTTCTTTCTCTATTTTTTCTCTTTTTCTTTCTCTCTCTCACTATTTGTCTCTCTTTGTCTCTTTTTTTCTCTTTTTCTTTCTCTTTCTCTCTTTCCTTTTTTCTTTCTTTCTCTCTATTTTTCTTTCTCGCTCTGTCTCTTTCCTTCTATTTCTCTTTTTCTTTTTTCTTTCTCATTCTTTCTCTCTTACTTTCTTTCCTTCTCTCTCTCTCTCTCTCTCTTTCTTTTTCTCTCTCTTTCTATATTTCTCGCTCTCTTTTCTTTCTATTTCTATTTTTCTTTTCTTTCTTTCTCTTTTCTACTTTCTCTATTTCTTTCCTTCTTTCTCTCTCTTTCTTTCTCTCTATTTCTCTCACTCTCCCTCTTTCTCTCGCTCTTTCTTTCTCTTTCTCTTTTTCTCTTTCTTTCTCTCTATTTCTCTTTCTTTCTCTCTCTCCCTTTCTTTTTCTTTCTTCCTCTCTCATTTTCTCTCTCTTTTTCTTTCTCTCTCTTTCTTTTTCTCTCTTTCTCTCTCTTTCTTTCCTCCTGTGTTTCGTTCTCTCTCTATTTCTTTCTCTTTTTTCTTTCTTTCTGTCTCTCTATTTCTCTCTCTCCCTCTCTTTCCTTCTTTGTTTCATTCTCTTTCTCTTTCTTTCTATCATTTTCTTTCTCTCTTTTTTCTTTCTCTCTTTTTCTTTCTCTCTTTCCTTGTTTCTTTCTTTTTCTCTCTATTTCTCTTTCTCTCTTTCACTCTCTCTTTCTCTCTTTCTATCTTTCTCTATCTTTTTCTTTCTTTCTCCCGCTCTCTTTCTCTCTCTTTCTACTTCTCTCTCTCTCTTTCTCTCTTCTCTCTATTTTATTCTCTCTTTCTTTCTCTTTCTCTCTCTCTATTTCTCTTTCTTTCTTTCTCTTTTTCTTTCTTTCACTCTCTTTCTCTCTCTCTCTCTTTTTCTCTCTCTTTTTCTTTCTTTCTCTTTTTCTATCTCTCTTTTTCTTTCTTTCTCTCTTTTTCTTTCTCTCTTTCTCTTTTTCTTTCTCTCTCTTTCTCTGTTTCTCTTTTTTCTCTCTTTTTCTTTCCCTCTCTCTTTGTTTTCTCTCTCCTTCCTTCTTTCTCTCTCTCTTTCTCTCTCTCTTTCTCTCTCGCTCTCTTTCCTTTCTCTTTCTCTTTTCTCTTTTTCTTTCTTTCTTTCTCTTTCCTTCTTTCTCTATTTCTCTCTCACTCTTTATCTCTTTCTTTTTTCTCTCTTTTTCCTTCTTTCTTTTTCTATTTCTTTCTCAAATTTCTCCTTTCTCTTTCTTTCTCTATTTCTTTCTCTTTTTTTTCTTTCTTTCTCTCTTTCTCTATTTCTCTTTTTCTTTCCCTGTTTTTTTCTCTCTTTCCTTCTTTCTCTCACTCTATCTTTCTTTCTCTTTCTTTTTCTTTCTGTCTCCCTCTCTTTCTCTCTTTCCTTCTTTCTATTTCTCTTTCTCTTTTTTCTCTCTCTTTTTCTTTCTTTTTTCTTACTTCCTTTCCTTCTTTATTTCTCTATTTCTCTCTCTTTATCTCTCTCTTTTTCTTTCTCTCTCTTTCTCTCTTTTTCTCTCTCTTTTTCTTTCATTCTTTCTCTGTTTCCTTTCTCTATTTCTCTCTTTCTTTCTCTTTCTTTCTCTCTATTTTTTTCTCTCTCTACCTCTCTATTTCTTTTTTTCTTTCTCTCTATTTCTCTTTCTTTCTCTTTGTTTTTCTCTCTTTTTCTTTCCTTTTTTCTTTCTATCTTTCTTTACCTCTCTTTTTCTTTCTCTATTTTTTCTCTCTTTTTCTTTCTCTCACTATTTGTCTCTCTTTGTCTCTCTTTTTTCTCTTTTTCTTTCTCTCTTTCCTTTTTTCTTTCTTTCTCTCTCTTTCTTTAGGAGAGAGAAAAAGAAAGAGATAAAGAAGGAAAAAAGAAAGAAAGAGAGAGAGATAAAAAGAAAGAAAGAGCGAGACAGAGAAAGGAAGATAAAGAGAAAAAGAAAAAAGAAAGAGTGAGAAAGAGAGAATGAAAGAAAGGAAGAGAGAGAGAGAAAAAGAGAGAGAAAGATAGAAAGAGGGAGACAGAAAAGAAAGAGTCTTTCTCTCTATTTCTATTTTTCTTTTTTCTTTCTTTCTTTCTCTTTTCTACTTTCTCTATTTCTTTCCTTCTTTCTCTTTCTTTCTCTATTTCTCTCACTCTCCCTCTTTCTCTCTTTCTCTTTCTATTTTTCTCTCTTTCTCTCTCTTTCTCTTTCTTTCTCTCTTTCTTTTTCTTTCTTCCTCTCTTTTTCTCTCTTTTTCTTTCTCTTTCTTTCTTTTTCTCTCTTTTTCTCTTTCTTTCTTTCTCTCTTTCCTCCTGTGTTTCGTTCTCTCTCTCTCTATTTCTTTCTCTTTTTTCTTTCTTTCTGTCTCTCTATTTCTCTCTCTCCCTCTCTTTCCTTCTTTGTTTCATTCTCTCTTTCTTTCTGTCATTTTCTTTCTCTCTCTTTCTTTCCTTGTTTCTTTCTTTTTCTCTCTATTTCTCTCTTTTTTTCTCTCTTTCATTCTCTCTTTCTCTATTTCTCTCTCTATTTCTCTCTTTCTCTATCTTTTTCTTTCTTTCTTTCTCCCTCTCTCTATTTCTCTCTCTTTCTACTTCTCTCTCTCTCTTTCTCTCTTCTCTCTATTTTATTCTCTCTTTCTTTCTATTTCTCTCTCTATTTCTCTTTCTTTCTCTATCTTTTTCTTTCTTTCACTCTCTTTCTCTCTTTTTTCTCTTTCTTTCTTTCTCTTTTTCTTTCTCTCTCCTTTCTCTCTCTTTCTCTCTCTCTTTCTTTCTCTCTTTTTTCTTTCTTTCTCTCTATTTCTTTCTTTCTTTCTCCCTTTCTTTTTTTCTCTCTTTCTCTCTCTCCTTCTTTCTCTTTCTTTCTCTCTTTTTCTCTCTTTTTCTTTCTCTTTCTTTCTTTCTTTTTCTTTTTTCTTTCTCTCTATTTCTCTTTTTTTTCTTTTTCTTTTTTCTCTTTCTCTCCTTCTTTCTTCTCTTTTCTTTTTTCTTTCTCTCTCTCTTTCCTATTTCTCTTTCTTTCTTTCTCTTTTTCTTTCTTTCTTTCTCCCTCTCTCTATTTCTCTCTCTTTCTACTTCTCTCTCTCTCTTTCTCTCTTCTCTCTATTTTATTCTCTCTTTCTTTCTATTTCTCTCTCTATTTCTCTTTCTTTCTCTATCTTTTTCTTTCTTTCACTCTCTTTCTCTCTTTTTTCTCTTTCTTTCTTTCTCTTTTTCTTTCTCTCTCCTTTCTCTCTCTTTCTCTCTCTCTTTCTTTCTCTCTTTTTTCTTTCTTTCTCTCTATTTCTTTCTTTCTTTCTCCCTTTCTTTTTTTCTCTCTCTTTCTCTCTCTCCTTCTTTCTCTTTCTTTCTCTCTTTTTCTCTCTTTTTCTTTCTCTTTCTTTCTTTCTTTTTCTTTTTTCTTTCTCTCTATTTCTCTTTTTTTTCTTTTTCTTTTTTCTCTTTCTCTCCTTCTTTCTTCTCTTTTCTTTTTTCTTTCTCTCTCTCTTTCCTATTTCTCTTTCTTTCTTTCTCTTTTTCTTTCCCTCTTTGTTTTTTCTCTTTTTTCTTCTTTCTTTCTTTCTTTATCTTTCTTTCTATCTCTATCTCTCTTTTTCTTTCTTTCACTCTGTCTTTCTCTCTCTCTCTTTCTCTCCCTCTTTCTTTCTTTTTCTTTTCCCTCTCTCTTTCCTTCTCTCTATCTTTCTCTATCTCTCTCTTTTTCTTTCTTTCTCTTTCTTTCTTTCTCTCCCTCTCTATTTCTCTCTTTCTCTTTCTTTCTCTTTTTCTTTTCTCTCTCTTTCTTTCTCTCCTTTCTCTCTCTTTCTCTCTTTCTTTCTCTCTCTTTTTCTTTCCCTCTTTGTTTTTCTCTTTTTTCTTCTTTCTCTCTTTCTTTCTTTATCTTTTTCTTTCTATCTCTCTTTTTTCTTTCTCTCTTTCTCTCCCTCTTTCTCTTTCTTTCTTTCTCTTTCTTTTTCTCTCTCTTTCTTTCTCTCTCTCTATTTCTCTCTCCCTCTTTCTCTCTTTCTCTTTTTTCCCCCTTTCTTTCTCTCTCCTTCTCTCTTTCTCTCTTTCTCTTTCTCTATCTCTCTTTTTCTGTCTCTCTCCTTTCTTTCTTTCTCTTCTGTTTCTCTTTCTTTCTTTCTCTTTCTTTTCTCTCTCTCTCTCTCCTTTCTTTTTTTCTTTTTCTTTCTTTCTTTCTCTCTTTTTTTCTTTCTTTATTTCTTTTTTCTCTCTTTTTCTTTTTTCTTTCTTTCTCGCCTTTTCTTTCTTTCTCTCTTTCTGTTTCTCTCTTTCTCTTTCTCGTTCTTTTCTCTCTCTCCTTTCTTTTTTTCTCTTTTTCTTTCTTTCTTTCTTTCTTTTTTTTCTTTCTTTTTTCTTTTTCTTTTTTCTTTCTTTCTCTCCTTTTCTTTCTTTCTCTTTTTCTTTCCCTCTTTGTTTTTTCTTTTCTCTTTCTTTCTCTCTTTCTATCTCTATCTCTCTTTTTCTTTCTTTCACACTGTCTTTCTTTCTCTCTTTCTCTCCCTCTTTCTCTCTTTCTTTCTCTTTTTTTTCTTTCTATATTTCTCCCTTTCTCTTTCTCTTTTTCCCTCTTTCTTTCTGTCTCCTCTCTTTCTCTCTATCATTCTCTCTTTCTCTATCTCTCTTTTTTCTCTTTCTTTCTTTCTCTCCCTTTCTTTCTCTCTATTTCTCTCTCTATTTCTCTTTCTTTCTCTTTTTCTCTCTCTCTATTTCTTTCTTTCTCTATCTTTTTCTTTCTTTCTCTTTTTCTTTCTCTTTTTTCTTTCTCTCTTTTCTTTCTTTCTCTATTTCTCTTTCTTTCTCTATCTTTTTCTTTCTCCTTTCTCTTTTTTCTCTTTTTCTTTCTCTTTTTTCTTTCTTTCTCTCTCTTTCACTTTCTTTGTCTTTCTCTTTCCCTTTTTCTCTTTCTTTCTCTTACTTTCTCTTTCCTTCTTTCTTTCTCTTTCTGTTTCCTTCTTTCTCGCTTTCTTTCTTTCTATTTCTCTCTCTATTTCTCTCCCTTTCTTTTTCTCTTTCTCTCTTTCTCCTCTTTCTCTCTTTCTCTTTCTTTTTTTCTCTTTCTCTCTTACTTTTTCTTTCTTTCTCCCTTTCTTTTTCTTTTTCTTTCTCTCTTTCTTTTTCTCTTTCTTTCTTTCCTTCTTTCTCTCTTTTTCTCTTTCCTTTTCTTTCATCTTTTTCTTTTTTCTATTTTTCTTTCTTTCATTCTTTCTCTATTTCTTTCTCTATTTTTCTTTCTTTCTCTTTTTCTTTCTATTTTTTTCTCTTTCTATTTCTCTTTCTTTCTCTCTTCCTTTCTCTCTTTCTCCTTTCTGTTTCTTTTTCTTTCTATTTCTTTCTTTCTTTCTCTCTGAGTTTCTCTATCTCTATTTCTATCTCTTTCTTTCTTTTTCTTTTCTTCTTTCTCTCTTTCTCTTTCTTTCTCTTACTTTTTCTTTCTTTCTTTCTCTTTCTTTTCTTTCTTTCTCTCTCTCTTTCTCTCTCTCTATTTCTCTCTCTTTCTTTCTTTCTCTCTCTCTTTCTTTCTCTCTCTTTCTCTTTCTTTCTTTAATGGAGAAGCCAGATTCACTTAACAACAATTAATAACTGTAGTGATTCATTTAATAACTGTGACAAGAAAGGTTGTAAAAGAAGGCAAAATTCACTTATTTATTTATTTATTTATTTATATTTAAACTTCTATGCCGCCCTTCTCCCCAGAGGGACTCAGGGCGGCTCACAGCATGTTAAAAAACAACACAAAAAACATTTCCCCTATAAAACCAATTAAAAAGCAAATATATTAATAGCTGTGTCATATTTAAAATCTTTGAAAATTTTTAAAAATTATTCCCTATTTAAAAT